>NC_041347.1:29900888-30200888 GCF_004354835.1 Perca flavescens
ACTTTTGCCGTATCCGGTCGGCAAAACTCCGAACACATCTTCCTTTTATAACAATGATTTCAGTGCCGTTCTTTGTTCTTTTCTCAAAGAAAAGCTTAACTCCAAGTCTTCCAGAAGACCACTGTTCCCATTGATTGATTGGCCCGGCCAGAGTTTGTTTTTTTTAGCTTGCAAGCCAACGGAGTGTGCCAAGACCCCCCTATCTACAAATTACATTTGCTGCTGCTAGGGTGCGTCTAGATTTCTAGGCTAAAAACCTTTGTAAAAATTATATAAAACCCTGCCAAATCACAGACATGTTGATTCGCACGGGGCTAATATTATCACAGCAATGTTCGGCGAAATATATTAGGTCATTTGCGGGATAATTTTTACTTGACAAATGGCCGATTTGCACAGGATTAAGATCACAGACAACCCACCTAATAATTACAAATGAGTCGTTTGGTGACCTCTAGTCATTTCACCAGGTAATACTAGTCCCGTGTGAATAGGGCTTTGGTTAACAAACATGGAAGCACAAGGCAGCTTATTAAAAGGAAGCTTGTGAGCTGTTACTGTCTATCTAAATTGTTCCAACGTGTGTTTGTTTCTCCACTACGGAATTGTAAGTGCTTTTATTTTTGTATGCCCTATATGTCCGATGAAACAACGCCGTGCTGATTTCTCGTTATGTTTTGTCACAGGATATATAGTATTTAAATAAGTAAAGATGTTTCTGATTGGTGGTTGCATGTATTCCCTGTGTGTTGCCTTCAGGAGCTCCAATTTCATACGCACATACATACAACAGTATGTTGATTTCACGTTACGCTTTCTTACAGTACAGGGTAAATATGAAATGTTTCTGTGTCGTGGTTTCATGTTTTCCCTGTGGGTTTGGAGCTTTAGTTTCCATACTTTTCATGTTTCTGTGTTTGCAATGACGGCCAACAATTTGTGTGAAATGTGTTTTCTTTTGTGGGTGTGGAAACAGAAAGCCTCTTCAGTATAATATAACCATACAACCATTTAGATAAGCATCCCTGAAAATCCAGGGTATCATCTTATGGTGCCCTTCAATAAATGCCTTAATATAAACATGTCATTTTGCCTAAGGCTTCTATCATGTTTATCACTATATATTCACTCATTTCCTCAGTGAGTGTGGTTATCAATGTTTACCTTATCCCTGGGTTGGTTTCCTTCTGCTGTAATGACAAAAAAATGTCTTATACAGAAAAACGCCAAAGATATGTGAACATGCCTTCAGAAAGTGTATGCATACATGTACCTGCAACACACACACACACGCACACACACACACACACACACACACACAAACCAACATTAGTGCATGTAATCAAACTCTGGTATTTGGAAGACAATGTCCATGTGCAAGGGAATGTGCAATCCTATAGTAAAACATTTAAACAATTATCATTAAAAGTCTTCTTCTGTTTTGAAAAGTTCTATTTAAATATTGCTTGCTTGCTTACACAGATAACCCAGAAATGACTGACATAATACTTGTTGAAGCCCTAACAGTTACATCTTCAAATTGTGCTTCTTAAGCCTACCCAAGTTGAAATATTTCCAAAACATATGGATGCACTGTAGCTCATTTTATGTCACCTTTTCGATGATGGTAATACAGAAGAAAATCTTTTTTTGGCAGATGGCCTTCATTGTATGTGATACATGGTACATTGGCAGCACCTGATACCACTTCTTGGCAAGCTGGGAGTACATGCTTCTGTAACATTTAGCTTTTTTCACAGAATTTCACCAGGAAATAGGGGTTTAAATTATTTTTTTTACTAATGTGTCTGGCTTGTTAAATTACTTAATGTTTTTATCCCAGCCTTATACTCTTTTTTTTATTTTATTTTTTTTTCAAAAATTGGCATATGGGTGTAGAGGATATAAGGCGTGACAAAGTCATGAATGACAATAAACTATTACATCTCTCTCTATTACATCTCTCTCTCTCTCACTTTCCCACACACACACACACACACACACACACACACACATTGTACAGAGTATAAATATGTGAACACTTACACCATTGACACTTAATCAATCACTCTGCTGGAAGTGTGAGTGTCTGAGGTTCTGCAGATGTTCACCATACTGTGAGGAAGCCTTGGTTAAAACAGTCAGCAGGCAGTTATTGCCCCATTAAGTAGACAGGCACACACACACTCAGTAAGGCATCATTAACTATGTTTGCAGATGATTGTACTCTTTATTATGCAGCCCCTACATGTTCAGAGCTTAATCAGGTTCTGTCTTGGGAAATTAGCAAATTGTATAATTGGATCAACACAAATAAGCTTGTACTAAATCTTTCAAAAACTATGAGTATAATATTTGGTTCTAAGTATAGATTATCTGACAATCCTAAAATTAATATACAAGTTAATGGTCAAAATGTACAGCAAGTGAAAAAGGTGAAGCTTCTTGGACTTTGGCTCGATTCTACATTGTCATGGTCTGATCACATCAGCAAAGTTGTTGCTAAAATGGGCAGAGCTGTTGCAGTAATGCGTAAATGTGCACAATTTTTAAATTCACGGTTGTTTAGTCGTGTTGTTTGTACATTGGTTTTGTGTCATTTGGATTATTGTTCTGTTGTATGGTCTGCTGCATCATGCAGTCATTTAAAAAATTACAAGTGGCTCAAAATAAGGCTGCTAGACTGGTCCTTGGTTGTTCTTTGAGAACTAGTGTTGCAGAAATGCATGAACGTCTTGCTTGGCTGGTGGTCAAGCACAGACTATCTGCTAATATGTTAGGATATTTTCATAGAATTATTAACACTCGGATTCCAAAATTTCTTTATGACTATATAATTTACTATTCAGATATGCACTCACATTACACAAGAGGGGCGAATAGTCGACAGATTTCTTTACCCCTACCTAAATCTGACTCTATGAAGAGGACCGTGTTTTATAGGTCAATTGTGTTTTGGAACAATCTTCCAGTTGGGGTTCGGGATATCAAGGGAAAAACTGGTTTTAAAAAAAGACTAAGACTATATTTGTTTTCAACATCATAATATTGTCTGGATTGGCTGAGAGTTGTTGTATAACGTGCTATGTTGTTTTGTATTATTTTACTATTATTCTAATCAGTACTTTTTGTATTGTTATTTTTTATGTGTATTAATATATGATATTTTTGTGAGTAATTGTGATTGTAATTACTCACATACGTTTTGTATGTATTGTTTGGACCCCAGGAAGACTAGCTGTCGTCTCGGCGGCGGCTAATGGGGATCCTTTTAAATAAACAAATAAACACACTCACACACACACACACACACACACACACACAATGCAACATAAACACACATGCACAACGTATAAACAGTGTGCAAGCCTCTGATAAAAACAATGGCTCTTGAAAAATAAGTGTAAGGATGAGAGGTTGCATGAGCACAAGTAGAAACCTTCTGTCTTTGATGAAGTCTCTTTTTTCGAGGATGCATTCCCTCATGCAGAACAGTACATGGCTCCGGTTGGCCAACTTGTTCCATTGTGCACTGAAATTGTTTTTATAGCTCAAGAAGGCGCAAATGTAACTGCGATGTAAAATACTAAGGTAGATATACAAACTATCAGTGCAAACGCAAAGAGATACCAGCAACTCAGTTTGGTTTTGTGTCATATATTTCTCACAAAAAGGGAAAACAAGAACCTACTGAGTGAAAATGCTCACCTCAGGGGAGTGAATATTGTCTAATCCAAGCTTCCTCATGTGTATTTTTTTTAATAATAGTTGAGATATGTTGGATAGCAAACAGTGAGGAGTGACAGAAAGCGCATGAGAGAGGGCGTGGGGAGGACAGGCAATCATCCCCTGACATGGTGAGTACCTACTATCTGCTTTAGCCTGCTGAGCCGCCATAACACTCCTGAGAGACATTTGCTGTGCGTGCGTGCGTGCGTGCGTGCGTGCATGCGTGCGTGCGTGCGTGCGTGCGTGCCTGTGTGTGTGTGGGTGAGGTGGGATGATGAGTTGTATGTTTCAGTGGGTCTGGGGCTCATTGCACAGTGTGACTCAGGCTTGGAGTCCTGTTAGCAGCGTGCCTCTCAGACACGTGAGCCTGCTGGCAGCTGAGCAGGGTGTAGGCCAGCTGTGTGAGCAAATAACATGTCCAACGTGTGTGTGCGTGTGCGTGTGCGTGTGCGTGTGCGTGCGTGTGTGTGCGTGAGCCTCCGATACACCTTTCTGCCTCCACCTTGACTAATTAAAGGACGATTCATCCTGGTGGTTCACTTAGTCATCGCCAGTCCTCTTTAAAGATGCAGTTTAGATATTACGCTGTGTTGAGGGACCTTATTTTTTTCTGGAGAAAGCTTTAAAAAGGTATTGCTGAAGTAATAAAAAAAAAAAAAAAAAAAAATTGTGACTTACATGATTTGGTGAAGTGGAATTTGAGTCCCATTTTCCTTCATATTGACAGATCCTAATCATTCATTCACCTTCCTGCTCTGTGTTTACCTGTCATACTAACTCTCCCGGTCATTACAGACCCAGCCACTGCCCTGCAGTAACCCCTTTTCCCACCATTCCCCTCACTTGACCGTCTCCGCCCACTCACTCACCTGCTCCTCATTTCCCCGATTAATCGTGCAGTATATATCCCGGTCCATCTCCACTCTGTCTTTGCCGGGTTATCTAGTATGCATCTGCCTAGCTTCCCAGCATTTTGCGCCCTGCCTGGTTGACAGTTTGATGATCCTCTGCCTTGCCTGTTATTGGATTTATGTCCAATTTGGTTTACACTAGTGAACTTGGACTTGGACTTACCTGCCTGTTTGTGCTTGTCTTGCTTTTTGGGTTCTTGTCTAGTTTCTGAGTCATTACAGTACAGGTGTCCATTTCACAAGAATAGACAAAACCCTGATTGTATACTCATAACCACAAACTGGAATGATTGCTCAATTTTGTATGTGTTTAAATTGAATAACTTATCTCAAATAGCATTGTTAAAAGATGGCATGATGGACTATTTGATTAGTATTAATTTAGATTTCTCCAGTATTATACAGTACATGTTGTGTTTGGTTGTAGACATGAAGGTCAACTCTTTGTAGTATCGTTTCAGCATAAATAAGCAGCATTCTGGATCTAAAAGTAATTGACTTAGCAGCCCCTCTACACCACTTTTAGTTTTATCCATTCAAATGTAAAAACACTTTGGTTTTACTGGGGGTTATTTGCCAGACTATTTCTTGGCCGGTTCGCAGAGACTTCCTAGAGCGTTGTTGTGACCGTGAGCCAGGCAAAGAAATCCCCTTGAAAGCAAAACTTGTCATTTCTACTTGTATGCCAATTAGTGAGCTTTAGATGTGCTGGTAGGTGAATTTAGTTCTCTCTGGTTTCTATCGTAAAGCTAATCTAGGCTTAACGGCACCAGAGTGGTTTCAATTGTATCATCTAACTCAGCTGGAAGTGAATAAGAATAATTCCCCAAACTATTCCTTCAGGTTTTGCTCACTGAATGGCAAAAACATTTGTACAGAGCACAATCAAATACACGCACCTAAAGGATAATTAGGAACACCCTACTAATACCGTGTTTGACCCCTTTTCACCCTCAGAAGTGCCTTAATTCTTTGTGGCATTGATTCAACAAGGTGCTGGAAGCATTCTTTAGAAATGTTGGCCCATATTGATAGAATAGCATCTTGCAGTTGATGGAGATTTGTGGGATGCACATCCAGGGCACAAAGCTCCCATTCCACCACATCCCAAAGATGTTCTATTGGGTTGAGATCTGGTGACTGTGGGGGCCATTTTAGTACAGTGAACTCATTATCATGTTCAAGAAACCAATTTAAAGGATTTGAGTGCATTATCCTGCTGGAAGTAACCATCAGAGGATGGGTACATAAAAGTGGTCATAAAAGGATGGATATTGTAGAAATATATTGGGTTTAGAATAAGAATGTCCTGTAGCCTGGGATGGCCTCGCTGTCTCCTCCTGTCTGGCATGTGTAAGATAAGACGGGTTCAAATTTAGTGGAGCAAAAGTGCTCCTCATTTGTTTAATAAACAATTGGAACAGAATGCACGTAATAAAATCTCTTAAAGGAACAGACAATCTCTAGCGCGCAACTTCTCTATCTTCTCGGAGACAGAAAGTCTGAGTGATATCCAACATATTGGCGGCCCACACGCAATGGCGGAAGGAGGAACCTGAAGATGAATAAAAGAATAGGGAAAAGGAAGGTCCGGTGTCAGACCCGGGAAGACTTTGTTGGTGGTTAGGGAGAGAAAGTCTTGAAGGAGCGGCTGATCCATATGCATATGAAAGATCTGTTTGCAATATCATTTTACTAAAGATTGTTATAGTTTAACTGAACGAATCCTGAGTATTCATTTCTTGGTCTGCCTTTCAACGAACACAATAAGTAAAGGGGAAACTTTGAGAAGTGACCGGTGGTTCTTAAAAGACTCTGGCTTTTTGAGCCAGAGTAGAATCGGTCGCTTTTTTTCCTACAATATGATCAGCAACAATGCTCAGGTAGGCTGTGGCATTTAAACGATGCCCAATTGGCACTAAGGGGCCTGAAGTGTGCCAAGAAAGCGTTCCCCACACCATTACACCACCAGCAGCCTGCACATGGGTAACATGGCATGACGGATCCATGTTCTCATTCTGTTTATGCCAAATTCTGACTCTACCATCGGAATGTCTCAACAGAAATCGAGACTCATCAGACCAGGCAACATTTTACAATCTTCAACTGTCCAATTTTGGTGAGCTCGTGCAAATTGTAGCCTCATTTTCTTAATTTTAGTGGAGATGAGCGGTACCCAGTGGGGTCTTCTGCTGGTGTAGCCCATCGGCCTCAAGGTTGTGCGTGTTGTGGCTTCACAAATGCTTTGCTGCATACCTCGGTTGTAACGAGTTGTTATTTGAGTCAAAGTTGATCTTCTATCAGCTGGAATCAGTCGGCCCATTCTCCTCTGACCTCTAGAATCAACAAGGCATTTTTGCCCAGAGGACTGCCACATCCTGGATGTTTTTCCTTTTTCAGACCATTCTTTGTAATCCCTATAAATGGTTGTGCGTGAAAATCCCAGTAACTGAGCAGATTGTGAAATACTCAGACCAGCCCGTCTGACACCAACAACCATGCCACGCTAAAAGTTGCTTAGATCACCTTTCGTTCCCAGTCTGACATTCAGTTTGGAGTTCAAGACATTTTCTAGACCTGGACCACACCCCTAAATGCATTGAAGCAGCTGCCATGTGATTGGTTGATTTAGATAATTGCATTAACAAGAATTCTTACAGGTGTTCCTAATAATCCTTTAGGTGAGTGTATATTGGGGATATACTGTAGATAATAATCAACTTTGAAAATGAGTATTTTTGAGTATTGAAAATTATCTGACCAAAAATAGCTGAATGTACTCATATTGTGCTTTTTGGCTTTTCCCCTTTCCTTTATCTTTTTTGTACATGTTATAGGTTTACAAAGTGGAAAAGCCCAAAGTCCCCCCCAAAGGGACATACCATCTCCAACAGAAAACACTGTTCACAAACTGCTCCAAACAGCTCTATTGTAGTCCAGCCTTTACTTCAGAGACAAACGTGGTCACTTTGGAACACACGTTATAATGCTATAATGCTCGCCTAGCTGCTATCGTGGCACTCCCTCATATTCTGCTTCTGACTGGCTAGCAGTACTTACTGCGCATGTGCGACTCCCAACAAAGATGGACAAGAAGTGAGATGTCTCACTCTCTAGCTAAAACGGAGAGCTCAACACACAGGGTGAAAAGAGGAGCTGCAGCAATGTGTAGTCAGTCAGTAGTTGTCAAAATGCTGACAATGTGTAGTCAGCATTTTCGTTGCAAAAAAAAAGTCACATATATCTTGTTGCGTTTACTTCACACAAGAGCAGCCACTTTCCCCTGTTGCCATGGGAACATTATGAAGTGACGTAATTACGTGACGTGAACATCATAATTAAGGATTTTTGCACGCAACAATCACCAAAAAAATCTTTTTTTCTGGAAGGACTGTGTAGTACATCAAAAACATGTTGTTTTATGAAAATTAAACCACGTAAAACTATTTTGGTACAACCTCTAAATACAATTATGAACCTGAAAATCGGCAAAATGTGAGCACTTTAATGCTTTAAGTGTCCCCAAATATTTTCTGCATCTCATATTTCCTGTAATGAACGTTTGTATTCCATGACTAAACTTTTTGACTTCTCTGAGATTCATATTTGTGTTTTGAGCAAGAATACTTTTCAAAATGCATATTATATATTTCTTCTTCAATCCAATGAACCTTCCCTGAGCAATAGCAATAAAACACACTTCACTTTCATATTAAACACTTTCACACACACTGATTCCATGGGGGAAATCACCATGTGAGTATTGTCCCATACTCCCCTGACAACACATTAGTTTCATGATTGGTACATTGGGCTTATCAATAGAAGGTTGCATGTCCTGGACATACAGTATATGCTAAAATATTCCCAAAAGCTAATATTTTATTATGTTGAAAACCGCATCTAGTGACACTAACAAAGCATTATTTTTTAATTAGCATTCAAAGGGGAGTTTTACTTTGTAAACAAGATGGATAATTAGTTGGGCATTTTTCAGCTTGCTACAAATAGCTGTGGCTCATTGACAACACATTTTGTATTAAAAAAAAACTCATTATCATGATGATTATTTTCAGCAACACCTGCCTCCGCACATCATCGCAGGCTATACTCATGAACAGTTCCCCAAATCCTGAAGAAGCAACTGGATAGACTTTCAGAAAGAGTTTTCGTTCATTGTGCACTTGACTTTGACTTTGAATCATGCTCACCATTATTGATGATACAGTGTCCTTCCCGTCGCGACAGCGGTTTCACTAAGAGTCCCAGTTGAAGGTCCGCAAGGGATGGTCTCAATGTCAAGAAATGAACATGAGAATAATTCATGCCAAGACTCTCCATTACACCTGTGGGAGGGGATGAATAAACCAGCACACTGAGCCTACGTAACTCCCCTACAGCCAAGGACGAGTCCTCAAACTCTCGGAGCTGCTGAAGGTGTCACCCTGAGCCTGATCCTGTTTTCCAGCTGATGAATAAGAACTTTAACAGTGTTACATGCTGTAGTCACTCCCTCCCCTATCTCTATCTCTCTGTCTCATCCTCCCACCAGCCAATACATGTGAGCACATCATCACAAACAAATGACACATTAGAACTTTTTGGATTATCTGACCTGTGCTCCTAATTATGAGTAATGATTTACGCCCACCCGTTCCCACTCCGAACTCGTAAAAATCCGAACGCTTGGGCAGTGGCTCTCAGCGTCAGATACGACGCAAAAAGTTGGTGGGTCAAACAACACAGGACTTTCACCACGGAGTTGGGGTTTGTGTCCCGTGTGTCACTTTTCCTAAACCGAACTGTCCCGTTCTTCTTTTCCTAAACCCAACTGTCCCGTTCTTCTTTTCCTAAACCCAATTGTCCCGTTCTTGTCCGCGTGTCACAGAAGCGTACCTTTTTATAAGCCCACCCACGATCTTTCCCTGAACCTAACTGCGTCAAAAGTGACGCCAGTAGTCCTGACCCACCGCGTTTTAGATAAACCGTGTTTAATCAATGTAATAACAACGCCAAAGGCACCTGACCAAGCGTCCATATTATACGCGATGGGAGTGAGAATGTGTTGTTTATGCACACATACACAATCATCGGTCAATCAGACTTTATTTCTATAGCACTTTTCATACATGTAAATGTAGCACAAAGTGCTTCATACGATACCCCCCCACCCACACACACACAAACAACCCTAACCCTTTCAGAGAGAAAGTAGGCTACCGATTAAAGGTAAGTACCGGAAAAAAACATGTATTGGGGAAGGAATTCTCAGTACCTGGCCAAATAAAACCAATATTATGCATATGCAAATCCTCAGTAATAAAATGTAGCTACCTAAACCATACAGAGTTTATTTCCAAAACAACTAAAAGAAAACAAATATTAGCTATACATATTAGCTAGTTGTGTATATTCTGTATGTTATGGCAATAAAAGAAGTGAATGAAGAAGAATCTTAATTTGTTTTCTGTGGGTGTTTTTTTTTTTTTTGGGAATGTGGATCTTTCAGATCAGTTTGATGAGTGACATATGGTTAGCATTTTCCACATTTTGTTGTGGCATGCAGTGTGGGACTCTGCACTGGTCTGGTCTTGGTCTTTTCTCGTTCTCGATACACTCTGGACTTGGTCTCGGTTTAGGTGGCCTTGACCACAACACTGCTATGCATGTGTAGTTACCACGAGGGATGTATGGGAAATGTACATATTTGTAGTTTTGGTGAATTGCCCCTTCAAACTAAAGAATAAAGGCAATACGTGTTGTGGTTTTGGTGTCTTGTCTTATTTTGGTAGTCTGTTTTGTGCTCTGTTTCCTGTTTTATTTTGACGGTCTTGTTTTTTGTCTTGTCTTGTTGGTTTTACTTCCTGTCTTGTGTTTTCCCGCCTTTTTTGATTACTCTGCCCAGTCTAATGTGTTTCACCTGTTTCCCAGCCCTTGTGTCACCTGTCTTGTGTTATCTCATTACCCTCTGTATTTAGTCTTGGTGTTCCCCTTGTCTAGTGTCAGATCATTGTTTGTATGTTTCTGTGTGTGCCTGTCGTGTCTTCCGGTGTTAGTTCGTGTCTGGTTTTTTGCTCCATGGATTTCCTTTTGTTTCATTTTTGGTATTGTTGTTTTTGCCTGCTGCTGCGCTCAGGACTTCCTTGGTTTCTTTTTGTGTTTCATCATTAAATCCTCGTTTTCCACTTACTCCTGCCTGCCTGTCTGCTCTCTGCATTTTGGGTCCACCTTTCCCTGCTACACCCTTAACAATACGTTCTTAATAGACCAAAGTGAAATCCTGAATACTGCCCATGCGCTCTCATATTGAAGATTTGATGAAAGGCTTTAAACGCCCACACAGGAGTTTTCACTAAACTGACTGACTAGCCATCTGCTCAGGACTGTGTGGGTGTGTGAGACTGTGCTTCGGCTGTGATTGACGGCCACCGACTCTACTTTTGCACCTTTTTTAGGAACATAACTTACACCTTTTTTTTCAGTCTGCTGAAAATCAGCTCTAATTCTGTTCATCAGCTTCATCTAAGGTCTCCAGCCATGCATGATAAATGGTTTGGAAGTTTGCACTCTGCACACTCCAATTAATCTTTATTTGTCAACCAATAATCCAAATGAAATCAAAATACTTTGTTTATTTGATTCTGTGTGTGTGTAGGTGTGTGTGTGTGTGTTTGCGTGAAAGTGCAGGTGACAATATCAATCAGCTGATAACAAGTTGTAGTATTCAACTTATTTAGCACGTTTGAACCGACCGAGGTGTTATCTGTAATGAGCAGTTTATTAAGAGATCGTTGTATTTGTGTATAGAGAAGGCTAGACACAGAGACTACCACAGTGAAAACCCACCTCTTGCCCCTCTTGCTCCTCACACACAACACACACCTGCCTGCCCCAAAGTAGGACAGACGCTTCAGAAAGCACATAAACAAAACCGAATCTAGGAGAAAACCTTGCAGCGTGGTAAGCAGGGCGCCGACAGATTTCCTTTTGGAGAGTAAGTAGCCGCTCGCCCTTCAGTGTTGCATTTTAAGCATGTAATCAAGTCCAGACTAATTGAATACGTGGCGAGCATGCCGAGGTATGAACGAGAGGAGACGAGTAGATGAGAAAAGGAGAGGAAATAAGATTAAGAGAGGAGTGGTGAAACAGGAGACGAGACAAAGAGGAGACTGAAGAAAGGAGAGAAGAGGAAAGGAAACAAGGAAAGGAGATAGAGATAAGAGGAAACTAGGAAGGGAGAGGAGACAAGTAGCAGATAACTACGAGGAAAGGAGAAGATACAAGAAAATGCAAAAATGAGAGGACTGAAACTAAATAGAAGAGAAAAGAAGTATGAGAGGGAACAAGCAGGGGAGACTTGAAGAAATGAGAGAGAGGAGAGGGAAGGAATCAAGAAAAGGAGAGAGTAAACAAGGAGAGCAGATGAGAGAAAGGAAGCGAACACAAGGAGAGGAGATGAAAAAAACGAGGTGAGGAGAAAAGAGAGGGGAAAGGAAGAAAGGTAAGATGAGAGATATAAGGAGGAGAGAAGAGGAGAGAGGAGATGAATAAAGGAGATGAAAAGGCACTGTATAAATGAGAAGGAGAAAAGGTAGTTGCGAATGGGGAAGTGAGAGGAACAGGAGGGGAAACAGATGGAGATGTAACAAAAGGGAGAGAAGGAACAAAGAGAAGCACAAGAAAGAGAGGAGAGGGACAGGAGAGGATATTCTGCCCTACATCTACAGCTCTGCATTTTGGATAATGGAGAGGAGCAGGTGGGTGAATAGATTCTGTCACAGTCTACAAGACCTGAGGACTGTGTGTGCATTTGTGTGTGTTTGAACACACATGCACACAACCAAAAGCATGCCAACAGATCGGCCATCGTCATGACATAACTAATGCCGCGGATGGAGTCTTTACTCTTTGTGTGTGTGTGTGTGTGTGTGTGTGTGTGTGACTATATCCTCTTTAGATAGACTAAGGGAGCAGACTACAGATGCCTAGGTAATTATCTCCCAAACAGAGTACCAAGTACAATTTTCAGATTGTGTGTGTGTGTGTGTGTGTGGATGAGGGAGAACAATGTCATTAAACTTACATACGCTGAGGAGCTGTGTGCCTTCTGATCCTTCAAACTTTTCAAATGTTGGTTTTCATTATTAATACATCCCTTATATAAACTGCTTATGCCATCTTTTGTCACATATTGTGAATTCAAGCGTCATATAAACAGCAAAATATGGCACAGCAAAACATGGCACTTGTCATATTCCTTACTTTTATCTCCTGTTACATAAAGGGTCAAAGAACAAAAACAAGAGGGAAACTTGTATGCACCTTTAACTGAACTGCCTGAGGCCACAAGTGGAAATGCAAACCATTTGTACATATAGCTACGAAAAGTTAAATTTGTAAGAATTCCATGTTGCATAATGCTCAATTTTTGTCGGTGCTCTGTACCCAGCTCAAAGCCCCCTATTCTCGTTTAACTCGACTACCAACTGCCGCTGATACGATGGAGCTGTAGCCGGCGTCACGGAGCTCTGCCGCTCGGCTAGCAACTGCCCCTCGGCTAGCAACTGCCGCTCGGCGTCACGAAGCATTGTAGCCGGCGTCACGTGACCAGCGCTCACCAGTGTTGGGAAGGATACTTTCAAAACGTATTTCGTTACAGAATACAGAATACATGCCCACAAATGTAATTTGTAACGTATTCCGTTACGTATTCTGAATACTTGGATTACTTCAAGATTACTTCCACATTGAATTGCGTTTTATAAGTGTAGGAATGCGGCTATCACATCCAGCTTACTAAAGAGGCCTATAATGGTGTGTTCTTTTTATTCCAACTAGCTGAATGTGTACCTGAACAAGCAGATGGATTATTGTATTGGTAGTCCTGAACTCTGGAGCTAGTAAATCAGCACCTAGGAGAATATAAAGTCGCACGTCAGTGTTAAGTATTGTCATGTAATCCATTGATTTTAACATTTGTAACTGTATTCTAAATACCAACTATTTAAATTGTAACTGTAACGGAATACAGTTACTCATAATTTGTATTCTGAATACGTAACGCCGTTACATGTATTCCATTACTCCCCAACACTGGCGCTCACCTAGTTCAATAGGATATCATACGTATTGGTGTGCATACATTTTCATACTATATCACACGGACCGGTTCATGAGAATGCAGGAAATTACATGGTAGGGGATTACTGGATTAGAATTCCCTCATTGTTTTTGAAGATACTGTTGTGTCCAATGCTTTCAAGAGAGTATCATGTCCAAGAGTGAGTAAAGTTATAGTTAAAGAAAAACTTTAAGTTTGAACTGGTGTCCTCAGGAGTTCAAACTTGGAAAGGTGAACTCTGGAATCCAAACTCTGGACGATGACCTATTTGACATCTAAACTTTCCAAACTCTTTTCTCTTGTGGGAAAGCACAAAACATATTTGGGAACACAGTGACAGTTGTAGCATGAACACACATGAACTTGTGTGTCTAGCTTCTATCCCAAGTCATCGCCAATGGTTTGTCCAAAGTGGGTGGGATACTTCTCGAAACCGAGTTCACTGAAGTCTGCTCCATAGGCATCCTCAATATAACGGGTGGAGCAAAAACACTTTCACATTTCAATTTGCTGCAAAACCCCACAGTGTATTACATTGATGCAAGCTTTATGAATTCAACTTTTCCTTTTTTAAAAGGAATATTGTCAGTACTTTTCCTTGTACACATATTAATAAACCTATACTTTGTATGGTTAGAATAACATCCAGGGGATGTAAAACCATTGTATTTTATTCTCCCACTCATTCCCTGTCTTTCTCCTTTTCTTTCGCCCCCTTTCCAGGTCGTTCCAGGCATCCTTCTCCCTCAATCCACCATCTCTCTGTCTCTGCCTGCCCACAGAGGCAGCATATAAATGGCTGGCCTCCATGGATGGAAAGGGAACACACTGCCGAGAATCTCTCTTCACAGCTCAGCCGAACGCCAGCTCGCCCCTCCATTCTCTTTCCTTCAATCAGCCTCTCTCTCTCCCCCAGTATCTCTGTGTTTCTCTCAAGTGTTCCCAATACATGCGCTTCTACAAAAATCTCACACACACTTAGCCAGCCAACCAGGAGCTGTGTTTTAACTATTCACAAACTGCAAAAGTGCACTAAAAGCTCCTGTGAGACAATGAGAGGGGAAATGTGTGAAGGACAGACTGCTCCCAGTGGATACAAAGCAGCTAATCCATTTTGAAACATGAACAAAACGGCATCATTTAAAACCTGAGTAAGCCATCAAAATGGCTCAGCCTTTACAGACAATGAAGGTGCAAAATGATCAAATTATTGCTCTTACTTGTTCAGAAAAATAATTTGATAAAGGTTCTTCTATAAACACAGGAGGATTATTCAAATAATTCTGTTCCCATGCAGTCTTGGCTGGGAACATGCGCCGCTTGTTCCCAACCTGGGAACAAGCCAGTCAGCTGTGTCAGTCACTTCTTATCTGTCAATAACTCATACTCATAACGCATTCCTTTCTTCTTTGTAACTCCTGGTACAATTTAGTACCAAAGGTGTCTCAGTAGTTTGGGCGGGAGCGTGCCTATGTTCCCACAGCCCTATGTTCCCAAATTTCTAAGAGTTTATTTTCTAACAATAACCCTAAAAAATGTGGGAGGATAGAGCTTAAATCGAAGGGAAATGTAGGAACACAAGACCTAATTTTGAAAATGTCCTAAAAATGTGGGAACATAGGGCTGTGGGAACATAGGGCTGACCCCGTTTGGGGATGTTCAATTTGAAAATGAAGCTAATTTTAGAGGCAATTTGAATGCATGAATAAACAATGGTAACATGCGAGAAAGATTTAAGTTGACTCTGCAATGTGAACTAAGGTCAAAAGGCATTGGAGCGAGTGTAAAATGTTTAATATTTAAGTGATCTTACCGGATCCCTGTAGCCTAGGGCTACAGGGATCCGGTAGGCTAGGGGCTTCAGGCTCATAACACACTTGAACATCCGACCAAACTTTCTGCGGTAGAGTTGAATTGTGGGTCATGTAGGTGTCAGGTTTTGACAAGGAAGAGGAATGCATGAAATAGAAAAGATGATATAGTTCTGCTTTTTGATACTTTTTTAAAAAAACTTTCCATCATGAGTACAGCAGTGTAAGAGAAGTGCAGTGCTAAATTGCTGCAGTACTTTTTAAAGCAAAGAATTATTGGGTATCCCAAAGTTGTTTCAGTAAATGTCCAAGTGGCACATGAACACAAGTAATGCAATATACTGTACACAGTTTTAATGCTTTTTATTTTTAATTCCCACAACTAAGGCGAGGTAAAAATACATTGGTCAGATATTCTTGTCTAGATATGAAAAGTACATTGTTAGAATAATCTTATTCAGTACCAGCTTTATGAATAGTGATAGTGATAGAGACTTCAAGTGTAACAGCCAGAGTGTCCCGACAGTCTCTCAGTGAGTCCAGCAAGATCATGTCAGAGAGCAGTGCAAGGAAAAGCCGTAAGAAAGCAAAGCAGTGATGCAGAAAGTATGACAGTAAGTGGAGGATAAGAGTGCATATGATTCAGTGAGGAAGAGCCTCTCTTGGCCATACCATTAAGGACTCCATGGTCATATCCAAAGAATTTGGGGATTTAACCAACCTCGGAAATTTACCTTCTACAATTAGAGACAGATGGTGGTTTTATGATTGATTCAGATATTTTTTGACTTGATATCTTAGGAATAAATGATTTCAGACTTTTAAAAAACCCCAGAAAAAGCTACAAAATCAAATATGTTGAACCTTTTTGCATAGTGAAATGGGGTTCCTCCTCAATGGCTATTTGGACCAATGACCTCAGCGTTTATTAAATCCTGGATTTGTTGGAAGGATTTTTTTATAGAAGATATGAGCAACTTAAGGTCATTCCAACAATTGGGAGCAGCAAGTGTCAAGTTCTGTAGAGTGGTGATCAAGTTATTGAATGCGAAGAGAGCTAAAAAAAAACCACTGCTGTCAGAATGCAGATCACCGGCTGCAGAGCTGAACCGTGACCTGGTTATGAGGTCACTGCTCCCTGAGCAACACTTCACACTAGTACCAGGATTAATACAGCCATACCAAGGTGCAGCAGACAGACAGGATGGTAGGAGTGTGGCAGTTTTGGGACTTCTTGGGATTATCTGGAGTGTAATGCTCATAGATGCTCACGAGTCTCTGAGCTAGAGGCCAAGTCCAGTCTCAAGTCTTTGAGCTAGAGTCCACATATTTTATGCATTTGCATGTTGGCCTCTATCACATGTGGCTGCGCAACACTTTCTCACTCCCAGCACGTCAAAAAGTGACGCTTGGTCAGGTGCCTTTGGCGTTTCTTTCTGACACAAAAAGTCTCCTTAAGCGTCTAGACCTTTGGCGTCATATTTAGACATGCTTGGTCGGGACTCTGGGTGTCACTTTTTGAAGCTCTGGGTTGGGACGTACGTTTAACTGACATGCGGCACAAGAACGGGACACAAACTCCGGTCTCCTGAGTGAATGTCCTGTGTTGTGAATTTGCGTTCCATACAGACGCAAAGGGATGATTTTTGCGTCGGTTTCTGACGCTGAGAGCCACTGACCAAGCGTCAGTATTTGATGAGTTGGGAGTGAGAATGGGTTGGGTCGCGCACAGCAGATATGTTACGTATTAAGTGTTACGGGAGGGTATAGGTTACCGTCAGTTCGTCAGACGTTTTCTTAAAAGTAAAGATCGTTAATGAGGCCCGCATCTCGAGTCCAAGTCGAGACTGAAGTCTTTTGAGGACGAGTCTCAAGTCAAGTCTGAAGTCACGGTGTGTGCGACTTCAGTGCAACTTGAGTCAGAGTCTCAAACTTGAGTCCCCATCTTCTGGTAATGCTTACTTATCTAAAGAATCTTCTAAAGCCCTATTCTCAGGGGACAAGAATTATAGCGTCTTCAGGTGATTGAGAAATTAACCCTGCCAGAGTCTGTGTTTCAACAGCTTAAATCTACTGTCCCAATCCCAACGATTATCTCCAATTTTGACTGAAATGTAGTATAGCATAAAAGTGTCCCCAGGAAGTTTGTTTTAAGCCTGATGAGAGATAAAATGTTCCCATCTTCACGCTTTCATGCATGTCTTCCATCTCATCAGATTTTGCAATCATGTATTTTCAGACAGATTCTCAGCCCCATGTTTTCACTTCCTGTCGCCTGTTTACCCATTACACACAATAAAACTTTCCATCTTCCTCTCTGTCTTTTCCTTGATCTCTCCACAGGGGCGACTGGTAAAGAGCTGGCCTTCATGCATGAGGAGGGAATAAGGGATCCTTTTGTCTGTCTCTGTGAAGACAAAAAAGCAAACTGAGAGTACACAAGTGGAGAAATAATCAGTAGAGCTACAGGCACACCGAATCACAGACAGGATTATTGACGAGTAGTACAAGTGCGAGACAGTGATGCTCTGAAACACAGAGGAAGATGCCAAAAAAACTATACCCCAAGAGCTTTTTGTTGTTATAAATACTCATTAATAAGCTTTGTCTTTTGAGCCTAATCTCCAGCTGATTCCCCAGTACCTCCTATGATTCAGATAAATGAGTTGGCATGAATCCGAATAGTTGTCCTTTCTCCCGAAATATAAAAGTTATTTTTATGGTTCCATTGTAAACGTAATTATACAACTGAGAAGCATGCATTGTGTTGTATTATGAACACTGGAGCTTTTTGCAGAGAAAAGCTCAGCTTTCTTTTGTACAGAATTATCAACATCACCTTGTTCAGGGCTCGGTCAAGTCCTCATAGGACTAGCTAATCAGATGGCCTCTTCACCTACTGAAGTCTGGCTACGTTCATCAAATAACAGGGGACATTGAATCGAGTCATTGAAAACATAGTGGAGCCATTAACAACAGGTCCTTGTGACTGTATTGCAGCAGAGTAATTGTTTGGGGGCGGCTATTATTGTCATTGTTAGGTCTAATTAAAAGTGGGCTTAGAATGAATGCAACAGTGCAGAAGGCTTCCAGCAGTACAACCAACATTACATGGGTCAAATACAGAGTGCAAACCTCAGACATCTAGTGCCGGTATATTATTAATTCAATAATTCAGATGGTCTGAAGTCTAAGAATGAGGTAACAGTTTTAATGGAAACCGCAAATATATTTAAATAGACATTGTTTCAATGATATTTCTTTCGACTTCAAATGTAAAAACGGTTCCATCGCCAGAGCCATTTCGCCACGTTCACCCAGCCTCATAGTCTCCACTGGGAATTATTTTAAGGGACAACAGTGTGCAGGTTCAACTCCGACCTGTGGCCCTTCGCGTCATGTCATTCCCCCTCTCTCTCCCCCTTCATGTCTTCAGCTGTCCTATACAAATTAAGGCCTTAAAATGCCCCAAAAAATAATCTTGAAAAAAAAAGAATGAATGTTGATTAGGTGCATCACTTCTCACAGTGTATATTTAGTAACAATGCTGTATTTCCGTTGTAATTTGTAAATGTGGCAAAGGGTGGTGATAAGTCTAAATGATACATGATACATTGAGTACATCATGCTGTGATCTTCAAGCCTGTAAATCCAGACTCAAATCTGAAAGATTAAGGGTCTGGCAATGAGTAAAGAAAATGGCCCAACTAGAGGGGCGGCACCAAGCATGCATTTGAAAATCTCACTGCACGCAATTGGATAACACTATGACCAATCACAACAATACACAGGGTGACGTATCCAGAGCATACCCATACGCTTAGCTACCAGCGGAGCTAACTGGTAGATTACATTTTTGCCATATATATTATTAGATTAAAAAAACAAGTCTAACTTGTTCAATGTAGCAGTCAAAGCCGTTTCAAACAACTAGTGTTCATCCGTAGCCATCTTGTAATGTTTATTAATGACTTTGACGTTGCAGCGCTGTCGTCATCTGTTTAGCTCGCCTCTGGCCCGCCTACATCAGATACACTGATGTGATTGGTGCAGCTCGGCTACAAGGGCATAGTTAATGAGCATCGTTAGTGAATGCCAGACTGACTCGCTGAGTAAATTCAAATTGTGCTCTCGAGAGAAATCTGGATTTCCAGGGTAGTGATCTTCTAAAAATGCTTTTGCAACCACAAACATAATCCTGGAAAGACACAACAGCATGCAACATGATCATGGATTCCAACAGACTCGATAGAAATGGAACCCAAATCCAAAGGTGCTTCACAAGCCCAATTTTGCGCGCGCGCACACACACACACACGCGCACACACACACACACACACACACACACACACACACACACACACACACACACACACACACACTATTCTTTGTTCTAAGCCTAAACTGAAAGGCAGAGTGGATCAGTCTGTCACCTCAACCAGCTCCAAACCTGTTGGGAAATAGCTCTGATTAAAAAAGTTTCCTAACTGGTTTACTTCAGCATTACAGGAGTCTTATATTTCTGTCTTGAAGCATTTATTATTGATTACGTGGCAGGGATAAAGAGTGAACATTTATGAACAAAAGTGCCTGTGGTGGAATACACTGGAGCTGTGCCAGAACGTTTGATTCATTTATATGGCACAGTGTGTTTTCCGTGTTACATTGTTTTTTTTTTTTACAAATCGTACAGTAGTGAGAATCGTCCTTCAGAGTTTCATAACCAGAGGCCGAGATTGCAATAAGATCTAAGAACAGAGATCTGCCTTCCTCTGGCCACGGAGAGAAGTCATTGCCACATGTAGTTTGGATCTGTGAGATAGACAAGAACAGGGGAGGGAGGAGTGGGGCTGATAAAGATAGTGGCTCACAGGATGGAGTACAAGACAGACCATGAAAGGGAACTGAAGGGAAAGATAAAAAGGAAAAGGAATGGGGGGAAAGGAAATGGAAAAAGAAACGCTGCAGAGAAGTACGAAATTAGAGACAGGGCTTTGAGAATAGGGAGAGAGGTATGAGAGCTTAAAAGAATACCTAGCCATCTGCATTTCAATTTCCTCCGGCTCACCAAAGCTGTTGCCAGTCTTGCTTTCGTCTCTCCTCTCTGTTCAAATATCTTTTTTTCACCCCTCTCTCCCTCTCTCCCTTTTCTCCCTGTCACTCTTTATCATTGTAATTCACTCTTCATCCCACGACAACTTGTTTTGTTTTTTTGAAGTAGAGCATAGCTCTTAGCCAGAGCAGAAACAAAAGAAATGTTTCCTAAACGGCATCATATTCATTCATACACAGACACAGTCATTCAGAGAGCTGCTTTTACTTGCACTGTTTTACTGACATTAAATGAATATTTTCAGAGTTGGGAGAAGTATTCATACCCTCTACTTAAGTAACAATAGCAAACAACAATGTCAAAATACATTCTATTACAAGTTCTGCATTCAAAATGTTGCTCAAGCAAATTGGTTGTCAGCAAATTATGCAGAATTGCTCCCTTTAGACCAGTTGTTCAACCTTTTTTGTCTTACATAACCCTATTAGATGAGCTGAAGTGCCCCTTCATTCACATTGCATTTAACTGAATTCAACGAAGAAATAAGTCATTTGTAATTGCCCCCCAGAACGACACATAATAATGATCTGACCCTTGTATTGACAGGACGGCATCGCCTGCCAGTGCCCTCTAAAACGGTTACAGATCACTGTTGCCAAACTAAAACCGTGTTTTGATATGACAATGCTATGGTTAAGGTTTGGTTAGCTAGCTTACAAAAAAGGACTTGGTTAGAGAAACGTAGCAGTTTCGAATGAAATAACTACTTTGTAAAATGACTGATTAATTCCTTTTTAATCGCATTGCTCAGTTAGGTTAGTGAAAGATTCAATTCAATTCAATTGAAGTTATAAGAAAGCAACTGTCCCTGGGAAACAGAAAGTGAACTAAGGTCTCCCGTGTCCAAGGATTTGTTGAACCATCCATTCTGTGGCTCTATAATATGTCACACAACTTTATTTTTGGCTCTAGATGGACAAGAGCCTATAGAGGTCTTTGTCCCTTTAACATTTTTAAAATTGTTAATTGTTACAATACTATTTTTATAAAAGCGCACGTTTAATTGTGTCCGGCCTTCCTACAGTGGAAAAAACATGTTAAATTTGACAGTTCTATTGAATATAGTTGCTTGTGGTATTTATTGGTCATGATGCTGGGTTGACCCTATAAGGCAGACAGGCCAGCAGTGTGATTCAGGGGTCTCATTTATAGACGTGGTGTACGCACAAAACGGGGCTGAAAATGTGCGTACACCACTTCCCACGCAAAGGTTGTGATTTATAAAAAAACAAACTTGATGGGAGAATATGCGGTCTGCCACGCAAACTGTGACCCATGCGTACGCACATTTTGGAGACAATGGGAATTGGCGATGCAGATGGTGAGGTGGTGAACTGAAGTCAGACTGCAGAAAGTAAATCTGGGTATAACGATTATTCTTAATATTTTCAAGCATTGATGCCTCACAAAATCCACGTTATCATGAAGATTAAATCCAGCAGTTATTTGCGCTTGTACTGAGTTAGAATTGTTCCATAAACACCTTGTAAAATCCGACTCAAATCTTTAATGCAAATTTGTTCTTAATGTTTAATCGGCGCTGTCTCACCGTCATATTGTCCGGTACGGAGCGCAGGAGGAGGAGATGGCCCAAGTGCATGGAATACAGGATAGCATCAAATACCCTACCATTAGATAACGGCAGAACACAGTGTAAATAACTAAATATCTGTCTTTAAAACTGTGCATATATCATCAAATATCAAAGTCTGGAAATATAGCCGTTAAGCTCTCGCGCAACTGTTACACTTAATGTCCTTGTTATCGGTCCAAACTTTAATACTGTTAGTGACAAAACCTGCATGAAGAAAAGTGTGTTTGCCTATTACACTTTCGTCTTTAAATTGTATCTCGGGGTGGGGGATACCACTAGTTGATGCTGTGATTTTGGCAAGGTGTTAAAAATCACAAATTGTTGTAAACATATAAATACTTCGGTGACCCCTGGGCATAATGCAGCATGATGCCACTGCTGGCACCGAGGACTACGGCAATGGAAGAAACAGGTGCCGATTTAAATTCCCCAAAGCTGAGCTCTTGGATCTATGTACTGAATTGGGTCCAGTAGAGAGGGCAACGCGCCGGAACCGTGCCTTCCCGGTCCAAATACAGGTCCTCGCCACTCTGGAGGCAACCGGCTGTTTCCAGAGGGAAATGGCAGACAGCTAAGTGTTTTTATATATAAATATTGTATATAATCTTCACCTTTATCATTAAGGCTTGTTTGGATCTAATATATACTTCTATAGTTACTATAGTATCTTGTTACTGCAGGGCTAGTCTACATCCACAACGTTCAACTTCCAGGATTGTTCAGGTGCCGCCAGAAATTCCGCCGGATGAATGATTGTGTTGGAATTCTAAACTCCGGTGTATTTATGAGGACTATGTGGTAACTCCAGACTAGCTAGCTAGACTATCTGTCCAATCTGAGTTTTCTGTTGCAAGACTAAAACAACTTTTGAAAGTACACATGTTCCACCAAAACAAGTTCCTTCCCGAGGCTATTTTGCACCACCCAAGACAATTGTTATTGGTTTAAAGAAATGCCAATAAACCAGAAAACATTTTTCTCCCATCCTGGAATGCTGTGTGGACTAGCCAGACCCTCCTCCACAGCGCTGTGGAGGAAGGTCTGGCAATGCGAGACCACTGTGGGGTCACCAAAACATTGTTCATTTTTTGAAAGTTTTTCCAAAATTAAAATGCCTTAACATAAATCTAACATATTATGTTATTAAATCAGCCTCTTTGTGGAAAAAAAAGGCTTACAGGCCTTTAGGTAAGGTAGTGATGGTCAAATGAAGCTTCGCGAACCAGTGTCTTTACTTTTTGAGCTCACTAAATGGCGCTCTCGGTTCAAAAAAGGGTTTGAAATTGATTTCATTTCACCTTTTTTTTGAACAGAGAGCACCATCTAGTGAGCTCAGAAAGTAAGGACACTGGTTTGCGAAGCTTCATTTGACCATCACTAAGGTAAGGTAGTCACTAAGGTAGCCATCCTAGGATTCACTGTGCCACATGTATGTTTAATATCTTTAAATCAATTATTTTAATAGGTTAGTGTTCTGTCCACTAAAAAGGTATGTAAAAAGGCTTTAGGCTGCCCACACGTTATGTAGCCCCAGTTTAATATGCAACTTAATTTTATGCAATATATGTAGTAGTGGGACCCTGATTTGTCTCTCTCAGTTAAGAGGTCCTTGGCTTAAAAAGACCTTGTAGATCCCTGCATTAGAGGAGCGGAGGCTGCGGGAAGTAGTGTTCTGGTGTCATCCTGACCAGGAACGCTAAGAGATGCCGCACCCAAAGAGAGAAGCCATAAACACAGGCAGATGATGCAGAGAAATGTAGATTCACTGTGGTATCAGGGTCTGAGGCGCCTTTCTTTAATCTCTCACTGACACAGCAACCCCCGGTGGTCACAGCCAGCACTGCAGACCCAGGACTACCTCCAGGAGAGAGATGTCTTTATTTACTCAGCTTGTGAAATCATTTAGAAGGAGCTGAGATGGGCAGCTGATAATCAGGGCAGGCTGCAGGGCAGCACTGTAATTGATTGTGGAAATCTCTCTGTATCTCTCTTTTATATCCACTATCTCACTCTCTTGTCTCTCTGTAGTAGGTTGAAAAGGCTATATGTTTAGTTTTTGTTTAAACAGACAACCCCCCCAATTTTTGTTTAATATTTGAACCATTGTAACTAATCCTTACTGAGTTATTGTCAATAGATGGCGCTATGGTGCTGCTGTGGATCCATTACGGAGACCGTAGCTCTTAGCCCTGCTCATGCGCAGCTCAGAAATAAACGAGCTTTGTCGTGAGCAACACGCTAACGTGCTCTCTGTGATTCACAGGTACTGAAAAACTCACTTTTTCATATTGTATTCTCATACTGCTTGTGTCAGCAGTTTATCTAAATGTTATAGAATTGTTTTGTGATGTTGTGAGCCAATTTTGAGGTGTTTTGTGTAAAGAGTAAAAAGCGTTATTCTGAAGCTAGTTGTTCCGACCAGTGTCGGCAGGCTGAGTAGTTCTTATGAACTTTGGATTTAGAATGTAGTTTTTCATTGTAGTTTTTAAGTGTAAATCACTGATATTAGCATCCTGTAACATAAGAAAACGCGTTCTATATTTTGTTCAGAGTATTAGCCAGCCAGCAGTGGGGAAATGGTGATGAGAAATACTGTTTTAAGCTAGTTTAACATTCCCGGTCATTCAGTAACATGGCGACGACATTTTGTCAAGCTCTAATATTAAGTGCATGTGTATGAGAGAACATGATGTGTAAGAATGTTGTATGTAGGTGGTGTGTATTTTGCTACGGTTAAGTTTGTGTTAGCCGGATAGCATTGGTTATATGTGAAAGATGTGTCTGAGTCCAGTGAATGTGAAGTGAAGTTATATTATTTTGGTATCTTTTAGTATCTTAAGTTAAGCCAAGTCTTGTATGTGTAATATGTGTTAAATCATTTGAATTTATGTGCATTTATTTTCTGTCAGATTCATATTATTTTTCATCAGTTTGGTTACACCATTTATTTAATTTTTAAACGTTTTATTATCATTTTAACATGCACTTTTATCAGAGTTAATACAGTAGAGACAATGTGAATGTATGGGAATTGTATGCAATTGTTTCAGAAATAAACAAGCTTTGCCGTGAGCAACCTGCTAACGTGCTCTGTGTGATTCACAGTTTCCTTAAGCTACGCAGTGCTTCCTGCGTAGCCATTGCTGCCGGTCCAGATTCACCCTAGGTCTGGTGCCGGTAACACTGGCAAAGAAACCTAAAACCTCCAGCGCAGAGTGGACCTGTCAGCACAGAGAGCAAAAACACTCTGTCATCATAGCTGTCAGCCGCTGCCAGTTACAAGCTAACAAACAACGTGAACAAATTCAAGATGCTAACTCACCATTCTGATACGTCTGCTAGTTGCCAATTTTAATGCACAACTGACTCCTCATCTGGTCATTGCTGGTCAACACTTGACATAATTGACAGGTAAACTTGAAAAAAATGTTGTTAGGAAAACTTTGCATCATAGTTAGGAAAACTTGATAGTTGTTATAAAAATGTAATTAGTTGTTAGGACTTAGCATAATAGTTAGGAAAACTTGATATTATATATATAACAACTCCCTCAAACCCCTCAACTATTATCGTGATGTTGTCAACACAATCCAGAAAGAGTTGATAAACTCAAAATAACTAATGCAACTAGTTCACTCATTATTTTAAGTTGATACAACTAAGCACTTTTTACAGTGTGGGTCTGACTGAAGCCAGGTTCAGACAAGACACCAAAACTCCGCCAAAGAGCGTGCTGTCTGAACAGCATATAGGGGCCGAAACAACGGGCAGCTTCGGGGCGCTTTGCGTCACTTCCGCCTCCTGTTTGAACCAGGCATGAGGCTCAAGTACATACGGCTGAATCTCTCTGATGTTTTATAGCCATCTTGATGCACACTGGCACTGCTGGTTCACTGGTCAAACTAGCACAAATGGGCGCGGCCCGAGGCCAGATTCAGAATTTTCCAACGGCTGAGAAAAGTAAATGTGCTTTCAGCCCTTTTTCAGGGTTTGTTTTTTACTTTTATGTGGGAAAACCTTGCTAAACAAAATAATAATCATAGCGACGTTATTACACAGTCCAAAACAAGGAGGGGCACTTTAGGAATTTTCTTTGGGGGCTTTACTTTACACTGAAGGGAGACATGAAAGACTTGGGGAGAAAGAGAGAGGGGTGCTGTTGCAGGAAAGCCAGAAAGCCTCCCTTCATCTCCAGAGTGAACTAAATTCTAAAGTTCACTTTAACCAACAGCAGCACCTAGTTCTGCTTCACCTGCAGAATGGCAGTCAAAGACACGGAACAAAAGAATCACACAAAAAACAAGACACAAAAAACAACTAAAAAGAGATGGGAAATGAAATGAAAGTGTTTTTTTGTCTCTTTCAGTCTGTTTGTCTTGGTCCTTTGTAGAAGTCGTGGGGGGCCTTTGACGTAGCCGTGCCGATGGGCCCATTGTCTCATAATCCGTCCAAGAGTGTGTGACCCCATATGGAATCATTCTCATGTAGAATAGCAAGCAAGACTTTTCAATTAGGTACACAGCAGAGAATAGCTTCACGCATCTTTGGTAGCCAATGGATAAAGATGATCCTCAATGTAAGATGGTTTTCAGGGAGCTAATTCCAGATGTGTGTCAGGGTGTAGCTGTTGTCAGAGTGCCATGTGGCTTCTGCGAGAGCTACGATGAGTGGTGAAGTACCAGTAATTGGTTCCATTTATCCTCTTCAGACCTTTTGGGCATCAACACAAAAGAAAGTGTTATCGTAGTGGTTCATATATGAATGCACATCACACACACACACACACACACACACACACACACACACAAAAACACATACACACACAAAAACACATACACACACACACACACACACAAAAACATACACACACACACGCAAGCTTCTTGTCTGGCCCACTAGTGTGAGCCAAGGGAGCCTCTTCGGGGTTTTGCAGTGTTTATGGGATTTCAGGGTGGGCAGATGAATTGGGCTGAGAGCTCCCGGACAGAGATTCAAGCGTTTTTGCCAGGAGCACATTTCGGTCTGACTCATCGTCTTGCCTCTCTACAGTCAGAAACAATTATTGAATCAATGTCTGACGGTCCATTGGATTGGCGTGATCTCCTTTTATGGTCTGAGAGGTGAGAGTTGTGGTCATTTAGAGGAACAAATAAACCTGCTTTTGTTCTCTTATTTAAAGCTGTTTACTGACATTACCGCTATACCGCGGCACATACTATTAACCAGAGTGAGTCACAGCACAGAGAAAGCAATAGATTTGCAGATGGGGTTGGCCCGGCGGAAATGGAATTCAGTGGTGCGGCAGCTGAAGGTGTAACGCTATGCTACATCCAATGACCTGAACGGCTGATAATGAGATGTCACTGGTGACGATAATGGATTATATTCTTGCTTTCCCAAGTGCTCAAAGCTCCTGTTATACATCACTTTGGCATGAATGGGCTACAGAGGCTAATCTAGAAAGAACCACTCATTGATGCCTGTAGTTATTTGACTATTCCTCCTCTAGTACCTAACTGAGTCAAAAGGATGCATCTATTACCTGGGAAAGCCTTAAAAATGAATTACTTGAGATGTGTTTTGATTTTCATTAAAAAAGCAGTCAGAAGGAATCTTTTAAGGTTGTCTGAGTTAGATATACTTATATAATATATACATGGTGCGATTTGACAGGAGGGATGCCTGGGATTTCCCCCTTTCTGGTCTACATAGCCCTGCGTCTGCAGAATAATTTGTATCCCTGGTGGGGACAAAATCGATGTTATCCCCTCTTCAAAGTAATCAATGCTACTTCACAAAAAGAGCATATATTATATACCTAAAATAGAAGTATTTTAATCTAAGTAAAGCACTGTAACATGAACACACAGTGCCACTGAATAATAAAAATCCAAGCGGCAGTTGCTGGTTGTATTTAGCCGCTCCAGAGCTCCGTGACACCGGCTACCAGCGGCAGTTGTTTAGCCGTCAATAGGTGACTGTGAGCCAGCTACAGGCACCGCTAGGTGACGGTCCTTTCAGGGGCCATGGTATTGGAGTTTAGCCAGAAAAAGTGAGCGTCATGCGGTGATGAGTTAAGTATATTCTCCAAAACGACTAGTTAAGTTTAGGAAAAAGATCGTGGTTTGGATTAAAGGGTTAGGGTTTGGGTTAAAGCGTTTCCTGGGTGAAAGTATAGTGTTTTTGCCGTGAAGTGACCTCCGCTCTCCGGCTTGAAAGTGCTGTATTTTACATTGAATATTGAAGTGCCTACTTATTTAAATTATTCATATTTGGCATGCCTGGCACTATATTCATTGGTATTGCTAGTGGGATTTAATTCTTGCATGTTTTATTTTGTTGTACATGATCAAAAAACATCCCTTGCTCTTTTCACAAACCACAACCTAACTGCAAATACTTGAAAATACCTGATAACTTTTTAAGATTATTTTTTTGGGGCTTTTTTTCCCTTTATTGACAGTGGATAGACCAGAAAGAGAGAGATGGAGGATGACACGCAGCAAAGGGCAGCAGGTCAGATTTGAACCCTGCGCCGCTGCAGGACCCAGCCAACATGGGGCGAATGTTCTTACTGGGTGAGCTAGAGGCCGCCCCATACATCATAACTTTAAATGTGGCGATGATCATGCTTTAACATCTGATTAAGTAGTAGTAAAAGTTGTAAAGAAAAATGTATAGGTATTGGTGATAAGGACCATACAAATGTTTTAGGCCATTTTCTACAAGTCACATTTAACTTACTGTATGTCATAGCTGCAACCCATTTTGTTGAAACTCTTGAGTTGTGTAATCCATCACGGTAAACAACAGGTCTGCATTTTCTTCCCTGTGTTTTTTTCTTAGCTTCTTGGAAGGCTATGAAAAACAAAAAACAAATCATTTTAAAGTGGTTGTTGAAATTACAAACTTTTGATTCCTCAGAGGTTTATGCTCAAGCACAGCGATACATTCAACAGTCTAATGCAGATATGTGATGTTCCAAAGATCATAGTTTTAATCACATCAGATGAAGGTGTAAGGCCATTGAAAAACAGCATTGATTATTTAAATAGGCATCTGGATCCCAGTAAGACCTTAGGCTGGATCTCACTTCTCTTATATGATAGCTCCACGTTTGAACCGGAAGTTGTTCTGGTCCTCCAATCTTGTCCTGAGGAGTGAGCATCGAGGATGGAGGAGGGATCTCCGAGGAGCTTGGAGCGAGGATGCACGGGAGCAGCCTCCCCGGCAGCCGTGCAGCTGAAAGCAGTTACTAACTCTGCCCAAACAGCTGACATATTCAGGTGACGCTTCAGAGGAAAGGACGTGTCATCCCTCTAAAAACAGATTTCCTCGTCTCCACTTCCCTTGCATGATTTCTCATGAGGACTGTGGTTAACTGCTCCTCAGATCTCTGCAGAGTAAATCCAGACAGCTAGCTAGACTATCCATCCAATCTTTTAAAAAAAAAGTTTTCTGTTGCATGAGTAAAACAACCTTTGAACGTACACATGTTCCAACAAAACAAGTTCCTTCCCGAGGGCTATTTTGCAGAGGCACCGATGCTCTGTCCAGCACATAGCACCGCCCAAGATGATTGTGATTGTTTAAAGTCATGCCAATAAACCAGAGCACGTTTTTTTTTCCCATCCCAGAATGCTGTTTGGACTCGCCAGACCCTCCTCTGAAGTGCTGTGTAGGAAAGTCTGCCAATGAGAGACTAGAATGGATGTGACAACCCATCATGTGTCTCTGCTCTGCCTGGCCTGCATATGTTGTCTCCTCCCTTTGCAGGAAGTGTGCTGGCAGAGTGCAGGTCGTTAGTGAGGCGGCTCACCTGGGCTGATGAGCTGGCAATGCTATAAAGCTAGCCCCTTCAGTCTGCCAATTCAGATCTCTCTCCCAGTTCCTCCATGGTTTACTTGCTTTGCTTTTTAGTTCCATTTAGCAACAACTCTTTCCACTATTTTCCACTTACATACATCACTTATGTTACTGATTGTCCATCTCATATTAAAAAATTTATCTCCTGCTTTTTGTGTGCCCTCCTTCCTTTTTTGTCTGAACTGTGAGCCAGTTCATGATGGTATGAAAACTGGATCAAACTAAAACATGGCACATTATTGTTACTATATAGATAAAATCAACATGTCAACACTCCCAACATGTTGACACTGTAAGATAGAAAATAGAGAGGACATGTAAAAAGCAGATCAGACACCGTAAAATAAACTCTTGAAAATGAGTGTTTGATGAGCCTCTAGGACATAATATTGATTTTTCTTCTTTTTTTTTTCTGAAACCTCAATCTATGTCCACCCTGACTCACAGACATTGCAGCTCATTTCCAATAGGTCTGACAGAAAGACATCCCACTGTGACCTCTGCAACAGCTTGAGGGCTCTCCTGTGGACCTTTTGAAACCCTTTATTCCCATTTTTTTGCAATCCTGCCGCCTTTAAAAGAGGCCAACAACTGCACCAACTTAATGTGTTTAAAGTAATGATGACATAAGAGCGTACGACGACGCTAAGCAGCATTGTGTGTTTTTTGCACCTGTGTATCCACAAATGATTTGACCCAGCAAAATCACCGTTCATCCCATAAACTTGGGAGTGACTAAGAAAACCCTCCTCACACCAAAAAAAACCCACCGTTTTTTAATTGCCAAAAAACTCCACTTACCCTAGGAAGAAGCTAAAAATATATATATATTGTTCATTGGATTCTCACATTCGGTAGAAACTGGTGATATTTTGTACATTTTTGTAAAAGAGCTTAACTTGTAAAAGTTAAGCAAAAAAACACTACTTGATCAAAATCACGAATTTTACATGTCCATCTATAGCCTACATTTTTGCCAAAAGTCAACCATTTGCATGATCAAGAAAGTGTAAAATTCATAAACTTCTACGCTCTTTTAGCTTAAGGGCAGCAGCCATATTTGTTTACTCTGCGATGCACAGCCATGTGATTAAAAAAATCATCCGATCCGCGACTGAGACTGCAAACCAAGCACGAAAACTGCAGACTGCCGAGTGTAAAGTTTCTAAAAATGTAAATAACTCTTTGTGTGGATGATGTGCAGACAAAATGTTTTTTTCTGTATTGTATATACATGGGAAATGATGCAGTACCTGATTCAACAGTTTTTTTCTATTTAAAAATAAATAAATTATCAAAGAAATTTAACTTACGTTTTTCCTTTCTTTACGTTTCATGCCATTAAAACTGTTGTATTGCTCAAATGACATTTGGGATCTATTAGCCGTGGTTGTGCTTGTTATGTTGAGATGCAAGACTGCAGATAAAGTGAAAAATGAGCCCACAGTGAGTAACAATGTGTCAACAATGTGGAGAGAAAAATGCTCGGAAATGGCTTGGTATTCCGAGGGTACGTACAGTACAATCTAAGCCTCATTACTTTACTGGCTCAAGTAATGCCTCGGTGCCTACATCTGATGGGATGTAACCTGCTGTTCCATTCCTCATGCAAAATGTTGAGCCATTTTACTCCAATGAACTCCCTCATGCATTCACGCAGGTGTTGTCAATTAATTTTTGTTAGGGTTCAGTGCTTACGACAAAGGGTTGACATTGTGATTGAGCCAGGGTCACTGGACTGGACCTGAGCTGGAGCCTGTCCCAGAATACTTTAAGCAAAAACCCTGCATATCTACGTTTAAACGGAAACTCTTGTATTTCAGTCTCATGTTTTTTGTTGGACTTTTTGAGTATGTCTGTTGTATGTAAATATTACTTGCTTGGATAAGACATTTTTTTGTTTGGGTTATCTTTTAGCTATATGAACAGATACTAAATGGCAGGGCTAACACATCAGCAAATACAGGACGTTGACATTGAGCACACAGTGTGAATTTTTAAAACCTGTTCAAAAAAAATCTTTTTATGAAGTGAAAATGCTTTGGGTCAAAGTTTGGTCAAGTGTACGCAAAAAAGAACTTGAGGTTTAAGAAAACATGGTGGTTTGGGTTAAAATTAGTACTTTATTAAGATAAAGGGGACCTTAACGAACCGTTACTGAGAATGTATTGCGTGGTTACGGTCACAAAGTAGACATTTTAGGTCCTTTTTAAAATTCTTGAATGCTTGATATCACACATACACAAAGAAACGTTGGTTTTTAGTTTGAAAATAGTCTCTATAGAATTTCTTTTCTTAGTAGCAGCAAATGTACATGTTTGTAGAGGACATAAAAAATGGAAGATTGTGGTGTTTCAACCTTAGCGCTAGGTGGCGCTGTGCACAATAAATCCAATTTAGAGTAGAAGAAGTAAATATAGAATAGAGAAGAAGAAGAAGAGTCGTGGCGATATAGACCACACATGTATGCTGTCACGTGTTCTGTTGATGTTGGTTGGAATAAAGTAAGTGACTAAATCACGACAGGGTTGTTCTTGTTACGACACAACATATTGGCGACGAGGATGTTGACTCTGAACCTGAGTCAGCCTACACCTTTTCTGCAAAATGTCGGGGTGCCGCCGATACCATTCAAGCTGTGGATATGCACTTTTGAGAATTCTCTCCAGGCGATGGCTGATGAGGAATTGCCCAAGGCAAGAAAACGTGCGCTGCTAATCCATTGTTTGGGCGCCGAAGGTCAGAGACTTTTCTACACACTGACGGTTGCTGATGAGAAGTACGATACAGCGTTGGCTGCCATTCAGATCCAATGTAATGCCATCTATAAAGCAGTCTGTAAAGAAGGGACTACAGTCTTTACCCTGAAGGAGGCAGGAAATGGGGCTAGTGGCACCCGTATTGACCAGTCCGCTCTTCCTGGTCGGGGTACCCGTGCAATACTGGTGCGCCGATCCACCAGACGTCGTCTCTTGGGTCACACTTACCACTTCTCCATCTCACGTCTAAGCCAGTCATTAGGAGATGCGCTACTGGTGCGCTGGAGCGTGTCCTCATACCAATCCAGCATCTCTCCTGATTAGGAGATGTGTCTCAGGTGTGCTAGGAGGTGTCCTCGGTGTCAAAAGCAAAACACCACACTATATACAATTAAAAATAAGAAAACACTAGCTGCCTGGCTACACTTTGTGACAGTTACGATAATAACAAGTGAGTTATGGTAAGGGAACGGTCATGGTCATGCTTAAAAGAAACCAGCGTTGACTGAAACAAGCAACGGTATACCATGGCAAAGACTGACCTTTAGTTGATATTCACGTTACCCTACTTCCTCTTTTGCTCCTGGTTGAATAGAGTCTATAATTCTCAGGGGGCTTTGTTACTCATATGTAAACATACGTAGGTTTTTTTCTGCAGAGTGGCTTGTCTTAATCCACATAAACGATTCACAAACTTGTGTGTGCCGTGATTCAGAAGGACCTTGTACTGATCCGCTGTTTCTTCTCTTGGTTGGCCTGGGAGTGCTTAAAGCTCCCTGAGGAGGAGCTGGAGGAAAAGGCGGAGGAAGAACCTAGCAGCAGCCCAGTCCTCTGTCAGTCATTACACTGGATTTATTCCACCACACTACCACCACTGCTAGAAGCCCCATGTGTGAGACGAAGCCGAAGGACTGAAACAAGCATCCTGTGTAGAGTGTTACTCTGCTCATCCTTTTGCCATTGTGAACCTAACCAGAACAATCAGCTTGGATTGGTAAATGAAGGGTTAGTAATAGTTAATAATTTAAAAGTCATTTGTTAATGCTTGTCTTAAAAGCCAGATGATAAGAAAGTTCAGCCAGGCAGCAGTGGCAAATCGCTGTGTGCATACGCAAGCACGGCAGCCATTTTCTCTCATCTTTCTAGTGACGACTTCTGCGGCGGCAGGGCTGCCATGTTGTTTTTACATAAGGGGGTTTTACAGAATAGTCGACTATTCGAATATTGGACCATCAAAACTACCAATCGACACGCAATATTCGTTCGTCTGTGGTTTTAACTAGTGATGGCCAAATGAAGCTTTGTGAGGCATTCTCTCTGATCAACAAAGGGTTGAGAATACACTATTTTCCGTTTGCCATCTGAGGAGAATGTGTTAATAATTGGTGTGCTTATGGCAGCGCGTTCCGCTGTGTGTCAGCCACTATTGATGTTTTTCAATAAAGGATTTACATTCATAAGCTTTATGAAATCTGTGGACATTCATGTTTATTGGTGAGATTGCATATATGCCACGAATATTCAACTTTTCGTCACCTTTGGGGGAGTAGGTTATGACATCTAAACTATACTATAATTAATGCCCTAGTTTACGTTGGAAAAAATGGAAACGACCGCACACTGTCTGAAGGCACCTAAAGGTGAAATTGCTCACGATGAGTTTCAAACTACACTGCCAATGACCTCTTGAGTAATTGCTTACAATGATTAAGTAAACAGCAGCTGTGCTGATATTGATTTAACTTACAGAGTAACTTTCTTTTTTCAGTTATCTCAGATTTTTAAAAAGAAAAAATGTGTTGGCTCATTTTGTCTGCTACTCCACCATTTCCATATGCTACATGCCTTTGTGAGTCACAGACAGGAAGCAGCACACTCGGTGGTGCATGTCTGTGTGTGGAGCCCCCGCCGAGGTAAATCATTATCATTCCATGTTTATTCAGAAGGATGTGTTCAAAACAGACTAATTGTTGCACAACCGTACACCATTAGTGGACTTATAGTGGGATTTAGATGTTGAAAAGGCTAACAAGGTCCGTGTACGTTTTGATAGTTTGTTTTTAGAAATCACGATATTAAATCACTGGAATAAACTACTGTTGCTAACATATTTCTTTCGGTCCAGGTTTATATAAGCCTATTTATTGATTGATTTATTTTCTTCTAACGTTACTCTGGTATAACGTTAGTGCTGCATATTATGACCGTTCTAAAAGCTTTGATTTTATTTTTATAGGCTTTATTTACTCTTACTTCCGGGTCACGTGGCCAGCCTGTCCCTTTTAATGTAGATATTCAAACGGAGAAATAAAAAAAAAAGGAATTTCAAAAAACCAAAATAGGACCGTTATTTGAATTTGGTTTAGTCGTTTTTTGTTTTTGGATTCAGAAACCAAAAACGGAGAACGGCTCTTTTTTTTTTTTTTTTACCCTTTCTTTGTTTTTGGTTTGAAACGACAAACGAAAAACAGCTGGTTTCTCGTTATTTTGTTTTGTGGTTCAAACGAAAAAACAAACTATCAAAACGTACATGGACCTAAGACACAGTACAAGGTCACACATTTGGTTTTACACACGTTTTCTGTTTAATTATACACACACTGCTGTTTTAATGTGAACGCTCAAACACATAAAATACTAAAACATGTGCATTCTTTATTTGTGTCTCCCCCCTCCCCCCACAAACACACATACACACACACACACAACATACTCCGATAATGCAGTGAGAGCCAGCCTCAGCTCTCTCTGCTTGGCTCCACGTTCACCCAAGTGTTCCTCCTTTTTGTAATGATCATTAAGCAGCTCCCTACACACCACACAGGCAACAGCTAACGAGGGAAGCATGTACATGCTGGCTATTAGAGGCAATTAAAACTGTGTCTCTGTGTGTGTTGTTTTGCATGTGCATGTGCCGGAGCTTGTGTGTGCAAGTGGGAAAGTGAGATAACTTCATGCAAGCACCAACTGACAGAAGGACGTGTGTTTGTGTGCGTGCCTGCGCGTGTGTGTGGGTGTGTGTGTTGTCCGAGTTGTAGTGTGTATCAGTTCTTTCCTGCTATTTCTTTCATACACACAGAAAAAAACAGGGCACATGTTGTTGGGTTCATTGTCAGCATGGGATTAAAGAGTGCCAGTCCCACTCGTAGGGAAAATGTGTCAAATGGCTGACAGAGAGAAGAGTTGCCTCCGAGTGTGTTTGTGTGCGACCGATGACAAATCTGGATAATGAGCTGAAGCACTCTGCGAGGAAAACTGCTCAGAGATGTAGTTTGAGAATTTTGATTGCTTTCTTTCCGCTGTTGCACGATCCATCTTGAGAGGATCATTAATATGTTTTATAACATGTCCCAGGTGATCTAACAGCAACGAATCGAACATCACAGCAAGTGATGTCTGATCTATGTCGAGTAGGACTAGTGCTGTGAAAAGGTCTGTTTTCTTGCTTTAAACGTGTCACAATAAATGTTTTAAACGTCTTTTTTTTTTAAATATATTTTGTATTTTTTAAAGATTTGTTGGGGCTTTTCCGCCTTTAATTGATAGGACAGCTCAGATATGAAAGGGGGAAAGAGGGGGAAGACATGCAGGAAAGTGCCGTAGATTGGATTCGATCCTTGGGCCTCTGTGTCGAGGAATAAATCTCAAAATATGGGCACGCGCTCTACCAGGTGTGCTACCCGGGCGCCCATATTTATTTTTTAGATGGTCATTTTCAGCCCGTCCTCACCCAAAAAATGACCATATAGTTACGTTTCTTGTTAGGTGGCCAACTCTCGTGGCTTTAGTAAATACAGCAAGTGAGGTGACAAGTAAGTAGTATAAGCAGAGGTGGAAAGTAAACAATTACTTACTCACGTTACTTTAATCATGTATTTTTTTTGTGTGCTTTTACTTTTTTAAGTAGTTTTTTGAATCTGTAATTCTATTTTTACTTATGTATGTTTTGTTTGAAGTATTGTACTTTGCTACATTTCACATCCGTGAAAAAAGGTCTCTAACGTTGTTTTGTATCTGTCAACAGACTCAAATCGAAAACAGCTTTGTGCCTTTATCAGATCGCAAAAAATACAAGTTCGTATAATATGTATAAAAATGAAAAAGTATATATTGTTTCACAATGTTAACTACGTGTTTAAAACTGCACGGTCATGTGATTCAAATTCCCACCGCGATCACATGTTAAGGTCACGTGTAAATAGAACAGTTATGTGTTGTTTTGGGAGTCTTTGACATTGACCTATTCTGTCATTTAGGTATGAGGATGTGTCGGCCATTTTTACTGAGAATGTATTTCATTTGTTTTCCAAAAATATCTGTTCTTGCTAAACTAAAGCAGGATTTAAAAAAATGTTTGCGGTTCCATCACTCTGTTAAGGTGAGGGAAAGATCATGGTCTTCATTAAATATTGAGAAAGTCCTGTGCTTTGTAGGCCCATCACCCACCAAAAGCTTCCTTACAACTTGCATGCGTGCTGAATTACGTATTTCTTAGAGAAATGAAATGCTTAAAATGTATTCTGCTGTTACTCGGGTTCTATACGTCTACATATGTTATAAAAGTACCTGTTTTACAGCATTGTGCATAATGCAGAACAATACATACCTGCAAACCCTGATACTGATACCCCGAAATTCAGCCTTGGTGCAGAATTACAGCCACTAGAGCCAGTCCCACAATGAGCTTTCCTTAGGATGTGCCATTTCTGTGTCTGTAGCTATTGAGGAGGAGAGAGGGGGGGGCAAGGTGGAGGGTGGGGTGTGGCCTTGACCAACTGCCACTTTGCTTGTTTGCAAGCCATGATATCTCTCTCTATCTCTCATGGGTGGGCCAAATTCTCTGGGTGGGCAAAGCGGAGAAAGAGGAGGTAACCTTGCTCCTTATGACCTCATAAGGAGAAGATTCCAGATCGGCCCATCTGAGCTTTCATTTTCTCAAAGGCAGAGCAGGATACCCAGGGCTCGGTTTACACCTATCACCATTTCTAGCCACTGGGGGACCATAGGCAGGCTGGGGGAACGCATATTAATGTTAAAAAACCTCAAAGTGACATTTTCATGCCACGGGACCTTTTAAGATGTCACCTCAGCTACGTCTGGGAGGTGTGTGTGTGTGTGTGTGTGTGTGTGTGTGTGTGTGTGTGTGTGTGTGTGTGTGTGTGAAGAAGCTGCCATATATGGTGAAGACCATGTTACTTGTACCCATTAAAACAGATATGCTTATGCTTAATATGCTTAATATTATGAAGACTTGCTACATGCCAATAGCCCATGATTTTGTTTATGCATTTAACTGCATCTATATTATTTATGTCCCGGTTTTATTTATTATTTATTATTCGCCTTCAAGTGGACTTAAATAAAGTCTGTGTGTGTGTGTGTGTGTGTGTGTAAATTATTCGCCTTCAAGTTGACTTAAATAAATTGTGTGTGTGTGTGTGTGTGTGTGTGTGTGTGTGTGTGTGTGTGTGTGTAAATTATTCGCCTTTAAGTGGACTTAAATAAATTGTGTGTGTGTGTGTGTGTGTCTGTGTGTGTCATGTATGACTGTTGAGTCCTTCACAGAAAAAATAGCAGTAAAGGTCTTGTTTTTCTGTTTAAAGTAGTGTTGGGATAATGTAAATGTTTTGTACAAGAGATAATAAGAGATCTTTTTTTGTTGTTGTTGAAATAACAGCTGGCTTCAGAGAGGTTATTAAATCTGTTCTCTCTGAGACTCAAGTTTATTTTACTCAATTTATTCTCACCTTGGGCTTGTTAAAACACACTGGTATTTTTTTCAGTAAATTGGAAAGCCATGTCTCCCTTTCGGGTCTAAAGTCATAAAGGTTCACAGCCTGCAACAGATGTTCTGTAAAAAAATAAAGATCCCTGATTTGCACCTGGTTTGAAATATAAGCCCTTGTGTGTTGGCCCTTGATCTGATAAAAATAATGCAAGAAATGACACACACTGTCATCCCATTGTGGCTGTGGTGCAAACAGTGAGCACACAAACCAGATGTACCAGATGTTAATTAGTCATTGTCTATTCAAGATATGTTATTCTTCAATTACCATGTATATTAACTGAGAAACTGTATTTTGTAAAGCAAACCTACCTACAAAGTATGTCAAATTTTAATACATTCATGTAGACAATGATGAAGGCAATAGCAACGCGTCTATCTCAGGGGGTATTTTTTCCTACTTCATTTTTAACATTTTGTAGATTAAATCATTAATTTATCTCAAAATATGAATCAATATATCAACTAATGAGTTATCTTTAGTTGAAGCCCTAGAATACACTCAAACATTGGTGCAGTTCTAATAAGAATGTACAGTTTCCAGATTTTTAAAACCAATTCCAAGAGCCTTCTTGCCTATAATTTGGTTCTTTGGGAAAGTGAGAAACTATTTATCAGGGATTTAAGATGTCTCTTCGTGATCTCTTGGTCTAATGCAGAGCCTTATGAGTAAAAAGAGCAATCTTAAAATCAGACTGTGTTTAATGGGCTCCTGATGCAGAGAGGCTGTTAACAGGAGATATATAAGAACTGCATGCTGTTTTATTGAATATTATCGCAGATGCAATTTTCAGCTCTGGAAGTGAGCTATGTAATTGTTAAGTACAGCACAGCAGTAGTTAAGGTGAGTTATGATAAACAATGAAAGTGTTTCCATGTCAAAAAAAGTGGGGACATTTTCTTAGCTGAAATAAACAAATGTACAAGCTAAATAATCAAAGTGTGAACTGAGAAAGACACTGTATACTGTGGAATTAAGATAAAAGTACAATGGTGCTCATTTCAATGTGTGTGCATGCTTGATTCGATCATTTCAGTGTGTGCGTATACTTGATTAGACAAAGACCCTCCGCTTGTTAACACATGATAAGCTGATATAGACAGGTTTCATCGGGTGTGGGACAGTGGAAAAGTATAAAGAACATAAAAATAGAATGTGAGAAAGGGATTGTGAAACCACTGTTATGAGTGTGGTCATGTGAGAAGTCGCTTAAGAGTTACAGGAAATATGGGTACGCTCCTCCCAACTCAGGGCGACTGAAGAACCATTGGACCAGGAGAGCACTAAGAGGCGTGGACACGCCTAAATGCCCCACAAGGGGCCAAAAGGACCTGGCCTCAGCCAACCAATGGGAGAAGACTATGGAAGGAGTAGAATAGTATATTAACTGTCTTGACTAGGAAATCAAGGCCATTCTGCGGAATGCCAAAGTAGACATTGCCCACATTGATGTGTGTTGCTACTAAAATATTACTTGAATAAATAGAGATTGAATGAGAGAAGTTGTCGGGGCTTTTATGACTTCTTCTCAATTAAACGAACACGACAATACTCAGGCATACCTCTGTTTTGTAGGAGTTCAGCAAGATCCAACCAGTCGAGCGTTCAGCCAGAAACATAATGGCATGATCTGTTGTGTCCAATGCTGCATTTAAATCAAGCAGCACTTATACTCAACATTCACCATCACAAACACGTTTAACCTCCTCAAAGTTTCTATATCAGAAATGTGGGTGTCTTTAAAGCAACTTGCCCTAAAGTAACATGGGTTGTTCCATGCAACGCTCTTCGCAAGTAAAATTAAAGCATTTCTAAACAGTATCCTGACTAAACTTTGACGGTCTGTGATTGTACACTCAGTTGTAACTATTTGTCGAAATAATTCATCATCTTAACTTTTTTTAATCTAGTAATAAGTTGATGTTAGTGGTGAATACGGTGTTAGTGGAAAGAGCAACAGAAACCTCAAACAAACAAAGTGTGTCTATATTTCTAGGCTAGCTGAGTTGTGTAGCTGCAACATGATTGTGGGTATTAATGCATTAAACCCAGTTCAGACCAAACATTCGCGACGAGACAAAACCGTTTTAGAACGTCGCAGGGAAAAGTAGTGGTGGTCTGAACCGGTCCGTCTCAGCTTGACTCAAACCAGCTGCGACTCAGCTGGTTGAGTCTCCAGAGGCTGGTTTTAGAACGTAAGGGACATCACCTGTTTCAACAGCCAATAGAGAAGTCAGCTATAAACTACAGAAATAAAATGATCTATAAAAACGAACTGTTCTGAACTGGAACAGATGCAAATAGCTCTAGTCAGATGGATGGGAGAAACTACTGCCAAAATGTCATCAACTAGATAATTGTGTAGAGGCCAGGAAGACGTTTCATGTGTACCAAAATGTCAGCAAGATCTTGGAAATGCAATAGCCAGACCGGGTAAGTTAGAAAAGCCTTAAGATGATGTAAGCAGGGAACCAGGGGCTGAAATATTGACTAAAGACACTTAAAAAGAATGCATCAGAAAGAGAGTTGCCCATATGTCCAACTGGTTCACTCATTGAAATGATTGAAAACAAAAGTCCTTCCTGCTTTGCCATGGAAAGAATGAGATGAATAAAGAGAAGAGCAGTGTTCTTTCTGACAATTATAATATATATATATATATATATATATATATATACAGTATATATAGATATAGATATAGATATAGATATAGAGCAACAACACAAAGAGAATGATGATTCTTTGTAAGTCTTGAACGAGTTCATGCACACTCATCTTGAGGATGGTTTTTAATTTATGGCAGAGGTGCGGAACTTACATCAGCCACAGTTCATTTTATGAATAATGCATAACAGAGGAAAAAAGTACATGATCATGCTGAAGATGAAATCCAAGGAGGATTGGCCAAATACCAATATTCATGACTTTTTATTGGGTAATGGATGTGATGTGGGATTATGGACCTATACATGCTGACGTAATAATATTTGGTAATTATCTGTTTGTATCCTGTAAATATTACTGATTCTAGTTTTCTGTTGTATTTTACTTAAAAAAATCTTTTAGCTAAATAACAAGCCATTTGTCTTCTTTATTTGTATCTTTTTGTATTGAGCTACTTTTTCCAGTTTGTTTTGTACATTTACTGTGATTTGTTTTTTGCTAATTGAAAGCTTGAGGAAGTGTTTCTCATTAGGCTACATATATATATTTTTCTTTTTTTATGACTCTTGCAGAAGAATCTTGCAGTGTCTGTTAATTGTTTTATTTGGTCAGCAAAAATTATGCAGGGCCGGAAAATTAAAAAAACACATTGCATATTGTTAGACACATCCGTTGTACAAACTAATAACTTATAACTGTATAGTTGTGGAGAAAGCAATGTTTAATGCCCAGTTGGTGCACTGCAAGAACCCAAGTGCACACTGCACTGTACGTATCAAGAAATTCATTCAAACGCATGCATGAAAAATCTGTCTTTTTTAAAGACTTTCTGGTTACAACTATAGGTTACAATTTACTTAAAGGCATCTACATAAGTCAACACTGTCATGAACGTGTCATAAACATTATAAACAAGTCATAAACGTTTGTGAAATAACACTTCTTTTAGTGTCATGACAAGTTATGGTTAGGGTTAGGGTTCATGTGTCATGACTGTGTCACTCTTATGTAGATACCTTCAAGTAAAGTGTTACCCAACTATATACAACTACTCTAATTTGTAATCAGGATTTGAGGATGTTTCATGGACACATATGACTCTCACACCAAGTTCCACCACAATTTGTTTCAACTTTTTTCTGGGTTCTTACAATCTTGGTCATATTTTTGTACTCCTTTGTATTTTCCTATGTCTTTGTGTCTAAGTGACTGATGTGAACAACAATCTTTGACATTGTTCCAGTATTAAGCGAGATCGCTGCAGTCGACATCGGTGAAACAAGCTACAATGTAACTTAATAGGGCAATTGTCCCGCTTGTATTTACCTTCACAAAAGTGCTTGTTTTGCCACTGACAGACTCAGATTAATGTTCTAAGTGTCTGACAACATTATGGAAAGGATCCCTACAGAGATAGACCTTTAAAACCACTTTGAGACCTTTCTGTTTAACCAGAAAAGGCTCTAAAGTCGCTAGCGCAAAACCCACCAGACTCCATTTAAAAAAGCTAAACTTTTAGTATGTATAGGACCAACATATTGTTACATCTAAATCGGTAAACTATGGGTTTATTTCAACAAAAACTACAGTTGTGATGGTTGGAAAACTGGAAAGACGACCAAAAACGGCTTTTCATAGTTTTATTTTGTTTCTGTCGACTTTGAATGAATTATATGTTACGATGCTAAAATGACTGTTTATTTACATGGAGTCTGGTGGGTTTAGCGAACTCAATTTCGCGGATATTTTTATGTTTAAAAAAATAATTTTACTCTTTAACCAGAAATATCGACCTCCTTAGAAATCTTTTATATAATATTGTCAGAGAATATTAATCTGAGCCTGTCAGTGGCAAAACAAGCACTTTTGTGAAGTCGAATACAAGTGAGACAATTGCCCTATTAACTTAGACTGCAGCGATCTTGCTTAATACCGGAACAATTTCAAAGATTGTTGTCCCCATCAGTCATTAGACAAAAAAAAATAGGAAAATAGGGTCCAGGTTGAAAAAAACAGTAGTTACCCTTTAAAGGCGCAGCAACATTGCTACATCAAAGTCGCCGACATAGAGCCAGTGGGTTCCAATGCTTTTGGCTTGTGACTCAAAACCAAGGAATGCCTACTTCCAATCTCTGTGTACCAGATGCATGAGTCTCACAACAATGTTGTTTTCGGGTGCATGGGCGTGTAGCTTGAAACCAAAAAAGTCAGCATTACAGCACATGTGGGTGTGATGTGTGACACTGCACAGTGAGACAAACCTGGAGGACTCAATGTTTTTTGTATTGTTTCCTTTTCCATTTTATTGTTTCCTTTCCATTTTAAGACCAGAGAGAAGTGTGATTTTTTTCCAAATGTATCCAGACACATTAGCATAATGACAAACAAGACAAGAGTACTTTAGGACCAAATACAATTTTACCAACTTCTCTGTTTGGAGAATTGAAAGAAGATGACTATGGAACAGAGTTGTTTTGACATCCAAATCAGATATGCCCACCATCTTTGTCCCAAACCTTTTCTGCGACAGCTGCAGCCCCCTCTTACTCTGAGCACCTTGACAGTTTAAAGGCAAAGAACTCCCACTGTTGGGTGCAGAAATTAACACTGAGAGCCACACTGCAGGTATTTCTCTTAAGAAGATTTTGCTGACACCAGGCTTCGTCGTTGGCTCATGCAGATTGGATGCTTTAGCAAAACCCCCTATATTTAGCAACTGCTAACACGTGTCCCCAGTCTCATGCCTCATCTGTGGTATTCTACAGTGTGACTAGTGATGTTTGGCATGTTAAACCTGCTACTTGTTATATGGTTCATATCCTTCATGAGCTTTAATGATTCCGACACCTCAGGACCCTTTTGGGAATGTCACCTGGTGCATCAAATCAACAAAACACTGCATGTGTGGAAGTAAAAAATAAAAGTCTGATTTAAAACTTCAAACCAAAACATATTTATGGACTGCACACTATTTGGGCAATGGGTTTTGTTGAACCATTTGCAAAACTTGTGTAGATGTTGCATAGACTGAGGAGTGACTGGACAGAGAGCTGCCAGCACTGCAGGTATCACACATCAAGGTCAGGCAATTTAAATCATACAGCTGTGCTGGAATGCGTCTTATTTAAGGGTGCCAAAATATTATGCTAACTACTGGATATTTTCCATTAAGCTAGTTTTGAAAACAAACTAATATGAAAAAACGTGTCTGGACATCTGCTAAATCTGAAAGCTTAAAACCCAAGCTCCCTCTTTAGCATCACTCTTCTTGATTCCCTCCTGTGTTTGCATAATATAAAGAATCTTACATATCTTCACATTCACTGTCTATTTTTTTTTTTTGGTTTGTTATAAATACCAGTTTTATTTTTGTAAAAAGTGCCACATGCATTATTTGCAACGTCTTCTCATTCCCAACTTCTCAAATACAGATGGTTGGTCAGAAGCTCGCAATGTCAGATACGACGCAAAAATCAGCCTTTTCTGTCGGCATGGGCTGCACTGGGCATACTGTAAGATGACGTAAGAGCGACAACGGTAGTGAGAAGTATGACAGACTGAAAATCCGCTTAATAACAAACAACACAGGACTTTCACCCAGGAGATTGGGGTTCGTGTCCCGTTCTTGTCCCTCGTGTCACTGAAACGTACATTTTGTAACACTCACCCACGATCTTTTCTTAACCCTAACTGTACCGTTCTTGTGCCGCATCTCGTACGTCCCGAGCCAGAGCGTCAAAAAGTGAGGCCAAGAGGTCCCGACCAAGTACATCCAAAAATTACAGCAAAAGGCTAGATGCTAAAGGAGACTTTGCATCAGTAGTGAACGCCAAAGGCACCTGACCTGAACAACAGTAGGGCTCACTTCTGTTCCATCTTTGTTGGGAGTCGCACATGCGCAATAGCTTGTAAGGACTACTAGCCAGTCAGTATGAGGGCGTGCCACGCTAGCCGCTAGGCGAGCATTATAACGTGTGTTACAATGACGTAAAGGCTGGACTACAATAGAGCTGTTTGGAGCAGTTTGTGAACAGTGTTTTCTGTTGGAGATGGTAAGTCCCTTTGGGGGGGACTTTGGGCTTTTTCACTTTGTAAACCTATAACGTGCACAAAGAAGCTATGAAGCTCAGCGCAAATTCCTTCAGGAAGACTTCTAATTACTGCAATCACCACTATCTCTCCCTAAATCTTTTCAGCTGTTAAGAGGTGTTCACTCTTCAGTAAACCAATCAGAATTGGCCACAAATCATGATCCAATCACAGCATGACATCCTGCTTTAAATGTCTCTCTCCTTGCTACCAGCTGGCTTCTCAGGCAAATGTGCAACCCTCCTCCTCCCCTTCCACCTCCGGGCGTCATCATCCACTGCAACTGGAGTCCCTTTCCGGCAGACAGGTCCTTCGTTCGGCCTCCTGGTTCCCTCTCCGCATCACCAGTGTCTAGACTCCATTGGGCGGGGGGGGGATATGTCTGTTTCTCTACCCCTTTAAAGTGCCCATATTATGAAAAAAACACTTTTTCTGGGATTTGGGGTGTTCTTTTGTGTCTCTGGTGCTTCCACACACATAAAAACTTTGAAAAATCCATCCGTGCTGTTTTGAGTGAGATACGGTTTCTGAATGTGTCCTGCCTTCAGTCTCCGGGTGAGCTGTTCAAAATCAGCTCGGACTGTGACGTCACAGTCCGAAATGAGCTGGCTAACCACAACCATTAGCTCATAGCGTTACGCTAGAGTTATCTAGCTGACATGATCTACATCTGAGCTACTGAGCATGTGCGAGTGCAATCAAAGATAGTACAGAAGAAGAAGAAGAAGAAGAAGAAAAGAGGTCTCACTCTGTAGCTAAAACAGAAACCAGGTGAAAAGAGGATATGCAGAAGTGAGAGAGAGCTGTGCAGTATAACAAAAATATGGTGTTTTTTGAAAATTAAACCATGTAAACCTATTCTGGTACAACCTTAAAATACAGTTATGAACCTGAAAATGAGCATAATATGGGCGCTTTAAATATTTTAATGATGGAGTCTAATCCCCAAAGACTTTGTACATTATATGTACATTTCATATTATGCTTATCTACAATAAATATTTGCATTTCTGCAACGAAGTCTCTCCTGATTGAAATATAACACAATAAAGGAAAGGGAAAAAGCCAAAAGGCAGCTTTTATTTTATTAAAAAGCATAATATGAACACTTTAAATCCTCTGTGCCATGTCTCACTTTGTGAGCAGCAACAGCTCCTTCAACTTTTATTTGTAAAGTATTTCTTAATCATGGTTATACAACTTAGCAGCATGCTGCATTTATAAGACTGGATGTTACTGGAATGGTTGAAACTAGTCACAACTTGACAGGAAAAAATACTTTCATGGCCATGTCTTTTTACTGGATATTGACACAATATCCTCAATAATAACAGCAAAAAAAAAGACACTCATCTGTCTGTTGTTTTTCTCTTCCTTTTTCACGCTCAGTAAATGAATAAATCATTGCTTAATATGCTCCTCACGCCTTTAATCATGCTCTGCAGTTTTTAAACACCTACACCACGCTAAATACTATTTGATTGAGCACATTATGAATCAACTTGGCGAGGCAGTCTACTGACACAAAAAGAGAAAACAGTATTCTCTTTCACCCTTCAATCCTCCATTCCTTAATCTGCCTCTCTTCTTGCTTGGCACAACCGTCCATAAACAAATATTGACATTTGTACATTTTACTCAGCCAGCTCACATGGAACGGATTTATATCTGAACTGATTTACCGAATGCAGTATATATAGACTTGATGCAGTATTTGTTTTCTTTGCTCAGTTCTTGTCACTCCCCCGCAAGTGAAGACAATGCTCAGCACAGTGGGAGACCAGAGGGTGACAATAACAAACTTTCACTGCCCACAGGGACGTTTTCACAGTGGGTTCATTTGTTTGAGTCTGAACCCGGAGCTTATTACCCTTATTTTATTCTTTTTTTTTTTTTTTTTTTTTTTTAAGTTATTTATTTAGCTGGTTAGTTGGTACAAAATTAGTAGTATGGTATGTTCTGACATAATGTCTCTACCTCTCTTAAAGGGTCAGTTCACTCAAATTGCAAAATAAATCGTGGAATGCTTACAAATTGCAGTGCTTATCTTTTTGTAGCTTTTTGAACGAATGGTTCATAAGAACAGGCTACTGGTGTCAATCAGAAAAAAAAACAGTCTACCTCTCGGTATAATTGTTGTTTCTTTTGAGTAACAATTCAATAGACTTGCATGAAGATTTCGTAATGTGTCCTTGAGGAAGCCCTGGGAGGGTTAACAATTGTAAAGTTGGTCCTGTGTGCCTGATGTAACTTGAGCAAAGACTTACAAGATGGAGCTGATGCAGCGCAGCTTGTGTGACAGTTGAGACGTGTAGACATCAGAGGTGGAGAAAAATAGACGACAGTTGCAGATTCGTCAGTGATAGAATGAGAGAAGCAATTACACAGAGGGCAGGTAGAAACCCACAAGATAAGAAGAGGAGCTACACACTGATTTTGTGTGCCTGTTCTCATTAACCATACGTCCGAAAAGCTACGAAAAGTTAAGCACTGTAATCTGTATGATTCCAACATGTTTTTATTGCTGTAGCACCACAGTGACTGCTGCTGTATAAGAAGACTGCTGGCTGCGTAGGTAGGTGGATGGGTGGGTGTTAAAACACAATGCTTACCAACAATGAAATACCATGTTGAACATAAATATATACTGATTTAATTACAGCAAAGACAACATCGGCAGTATTGGCGGCAAAATAGGCTACAGAATATTTCGTTCTGTATTGGCAATGTTAGAAAATAATTTTTTTTACATTTACATTTCAAATTTTTTACATTTATATATCCGCATTTATATCAAATCTAGAGACTTTCAAACATCAACTTGTCATTTATTAATATGTATTCGGTTCTATTACTAGCAGGCATGCATTTCCGTCAATTTTCAAGCCAGGCCTGAGACGTGTGTGTCACACAGGCAGCTCTAACCTGTTAACATGGGAGCCGAAATATAAACTGACACGCCACGCAGCTGGCACGCTCACGCGACGCAACCAGTGTGTAACCGGCCTAACGCTCACTTTTTCTTGACTAAACTTAATCGTAATCTCTGCCGAAATGACCGGCAGCCCGCAGTGCTCTATACCCAACGCACAGTCACCTATTCTCGGGTAACAGAACCACCAACTACCAATGACCTGACGGAGCACCATGCGGAGCACCGTAGCCAGTTTCGTGGAGCTCTGTTGCGGCTAAACACATCTACTAACTACCGCTGATACGACTGAGCTGTGACGGAGCTCTATAGTTGGCATCATGAAGCTCTGTAGCGGCTTAAAAAGCTAGCAACTTTCGCTCAGTAGCACGGAGCTCTGTAGTTGATGTCAAGCAACCACCCGGCATTCTCCTTGTTTTTATATGATATCATACGTTTAAGTGTGCATAACTTTTCGTACATCATCATACGAACCCATTCATGACAATGTGTTGCAGCACAGAATCTTGTTGGCCAACCCAGTCTCCATCAGTTGCGGAAATAGTCACAAAATGTAATATCATACACATCATACAAATTGTTGTGCACACGTTTTTGTACAATGTCATACAAACCCGTTCATGAGAATGCATTGGATGAGTGCAGGTGTTTTTTCCAAGAAAGCAAAATTAGCTTATATATGTCTGCTTTGGATGTGAAGTTAACGTTTTGTTCAACCGAATCCTCCGGGCAACCCACAACCATGGTGAAATAGGCAGGACTCCGAAGTGTAAAACCCTGGGTGGGTGAGTCAGTCTCCTGTATCCCTACGTAGCACTCTTTTAACATTTTACAAATATGCTGAGATGGAGGATAAAGTTACCTTTTTAAGCTGGGAAATGCATTCATCTTAACCACCAAAATGAGCTGTCAGACGTCCTCACTAAGCTCCTAAAAGTGCCTAGAGACTGAGCAACAATTAATGTTGCCCAGAGTGGAGTCGCCATGGCTACAAGTCTCACACTGGCCATGTAGTTCACACTATTCCACTGGGTAATTTACACTGCAAACTTATGTTCCCAGTGGAAACCTAGTTCTAGACTATTTAAAACTTTTAAGCATGCAAGCCAGTTTTCTCAACTGGCAAGCAGGTGAAAGGCTTTACAATCTCTTTCCACCAAATGTCTCTGAGGAATGAGGGTGCTGTAGCTGCTCCGCTCAGTTAGGGGGTCTTAGGGGCAGCTCAGTAGCTGTGTTTTGACAGCAAATACTGAATTCAGTCATTCATTCATTACATGTTTTTATCCCCGCTGCACTCTTTTCTTTTACACAGTGCGTTTACATGCACGTAAAGCAGGTTACTCAAAAATAAGGTTATGCAGGAAATAAAACCAATTGTTGTAACCTGGTTAGATGGAGTTGTTATTGTCCCATAGGGATAATCATTTCCACACATCTTTTAATGTTCCATAGCACAACAACACATATAAAAAATCCATAAAAGATGTAACACATATACAAAAACACACCCACATAGACACATCAAATGTGAAAACTACAAAGCAACTGAGGTGGTGGTGGCAGTATTACAGTTTGATGGCGGTGGGACAAAACATTTTTTGAAATAGGCTTTTGTCCAGTTCAGCGCTCTGTATCTGCAGCCGGATGGAAGTAGTTTGAAGAATTGATTCAGGGGATGGTCTGTGTCAGCTGCTATTGTATGTGCTAGGTGTGTGATGGCTGTGTCATTCATGTCTGATTGGCTATGTGTGGGGAGACTGATTATCTTGGAGGCAATATGTGTGATCTTAGTGAGTTTGTTTTTGCAGTTGGCGGTTAGCATTGTGTAAAATCAGGGAGAGCTGTACAGCAGGGTGAGTTGGATGATGCTTTTGTAAAGTAGGAGCAGGAGGTGGGGGGCAACAGAGAGGGCTCTTAGTTTGCGTATGACATGTAGTCTTTGTTGTGCGCGTTTTTGGATGGCAGTGACATGTTCCTTGAAGTTGAGTTCATTGTCTATAATAAAACTGCTGACCTGTTCAACTGGTTGGCCGTGGAGGTGGGTATGGTTCAGTCCAGGTGGTGATTTGGATGTGTAAATGACCAGCTCTTTAGTTTTGTCTATGTTTAGTTGAAGGTAATTGTCCTGACACCATTGTGAAAACTGTGAAATTGAGTCCTGGTATGCTGTGATGGAATTGTTGTTGTTGTTGAATAATCCAACTATGGCAGTGTCATCAGCGTATGTGTAGTAGGTAGTGACAGGTGATGGGCTATTGCAGTCGTTGGTGTAGAGGAAGGGGCTGAGAACACAGTCTTGGTGGGCTCCAGTGTTGGTGATGATGGTTGAAGATGTTGTTGAGCCAATTCTCATGGTCTGCGGTCTGTTGCTGGGGAAGTTATGGATCCAGTGGATGAGAGGTGGGGGGATGTTGAGGTGATGTGATTTCTCGATGAGCTGGTGACGTTGGATTGTGTTGAAAGCGGAACTGAAGGCAATGAAAAGGACTGAAGCAAAGCTGCCAGATTTCTGTAGGTGTTGAAGGATGGGATGGAGAAGGCATGCCACTGCGTCCTCCGTACCTCGTCTGGGTCTGTATGCAAATCGATGTGGGTCCATGTGTTGTCTGACGGTTGGCAGGATGAGGTGGAGGATTACATTTCCAGGCATTTCATGATTATGGGTGTGAGTGCAATTGGTAGATAGTGGTTGGGCTCTGAGGGGTAGGGTTTCTTTGGGATGGCTGCAATGGTTGAGGTTTTCCATGTGGGTATTGAGGCTGTCCTATATGATTCCCAGAAGATGGTTTGGAAAATGGGAGAGAGCTCCATGGCACAGAGCTTCAGCACCCTTGCTAGGATGCCATCTGGCCCTGTTGCTTTGCCAGGTTTGCACCTGGCCAGCTGCTGTCGGACATCCTCCTTTGTGAAGGGGGGGTATGTGGGGTCTTGGCGAGGGAGGACGCTGAACAAGTCCTCACATGTGGCATGTATATTCACATATACATGCAGCCAGTAAGTAAGTAAGCAAGTAAGTAAGTAATCAATCAGATATCTCCCCTACCGCTGATCACATTTTGGAAGTATTGCTTATCTATTTGGATAGTGGTAGTGGGAACGCTCTATAGTGAGGGCACAGCTTTTTCCTGCCAAAGCAATTTACAAATACTCCAATGTTTAGAGAAGGAAAGCTTACTTAGACTTCCGAAGACCACTTTGTGTAAGTTTAAGTTCTAGTCAAACTTTGTATGGAATTATTTTGAGTATGAGGATACATAGTTATACGAAATGACTACTTTCATCCAGTCACTGTGCTGTCACAGCGATACCTTCCCTGTCTTAAGTCTTTGTTCTGTAAAAACTGTTAGCTTAGAGAAGTATTACACATATAAATGACAAAGAAAATCACCTGTTTGTTAGAAATGTAGCAGGGCTTTCTAAACCGGGTTTCTCACTTACCTGATGTTTAAGAAATCAGGTTGCTGCGTAAAGCCGACCCTGAACAGGTCGCACATACAGTATACCTGTACCACTGTGTAGCCTGATGCAAAACAAACAAAACTAAGCAAAAATGGCCAGGGCATGCACTCTAATGTAGAGTAGCTGCTTAGTGTTAATGCAGTTTTACACAGAGCTATGGGGACAATACTTTGAATAATGTTAGGTGCTTTTTACGTCCATTAAACATGTAAAATAATTTTTTTTCTTTTAACAAATGATTTGGGTGCAGGAGTTAAACGTTTTGAGATGTACCCATGACACCTGCTGCTGCCCACAGCTGCAGTGGGCCACATAGAAGCACCATTGTGGACTCCAGTATCTAGTTCTCATAATAAATCAATGGCTGCGCCTCTCACCAACCATTAGTGAGACTCAAGATCTGCCAGGAAGCAAGATGCCACCTGCTTGTCTGAAGATTAGAGTCATAGTTTAGTAGTTTTCACAGTGAGAGGAACAGGGACTGTGGAAGCATCATGAATCACAAGGCTCATGTGATTCATTTTAACCTTCTGTAATAGTGGGTTTCATTTCCAGCCACTCCTAAACTGCCTGGTTGGAGGAGTTTCAGAGGACATTTGAAATTCTAATACAGCAGACTTTTTCTTTCATATGAACAATATACCATCTAGTTAAGTATATGGAGCACAAGTGGCTATTGAGTTGAGAAATGTTGCACGTATGACAGAACAAGTGTTGGAAAATGACTCCCCTGATGCACAGATTTGGAGGGAATCAATGAGGGACGGTAAGCTGAAATGTTTCAAAACTCCATTTATTTTAGACCCTTGTATTTGGTGCTTGAACAATATGAAGCCTTTGCATGAGAAGGCAAATTCCTGCACCTTCATCCTTCAGTGAGTTTTGTATGGATTTTCCTTTCCAATCAATACTGAGGCCCTGACATAGCCGTCTGAGGTCCAGAATGATATAAAAAGAGCGAGAGAAAGTTAGATAAGAGGTGTTTTTGTCCAGTCGATTGGTATGAAATTGGAAATGGACTATGACACCCATTTATCAACCCCCAAATCTCTGTATCGTCTCATTGACCCGTGTACTACTGAAATACACACACACGCACGCGCACACATGGCATATGAGGATTCAGGCCCCAAGAGATCATTTGAGTGTTTTGAAAGATGTACTTGATTCATTTTTTATTTACATTCCCGATGACAGAAACATTTTATTACGCTGTGGGTGTGGTGATATCCTCGCTTGACTTGACACTTTCAAAAAAAATAGAAAAGAGGTGAAAGACAAAAGTGAATTTTAGCTGCTAAAAACGTTGGGCAGAAAATCCAGGAGGAGAAGCACCTATGCTTGACTTGGTGCATATGTGACCTTCGACTTTCCATCTGCTGACACTTCCAAGAAACAAAAGTTTGCTGAGGAACCTGTCGCACAGATCATGGCCTCTCTTATTTCTAAACTTGTGTTGTTATTATGTACGTATGTGTATTGATATGCAATTTATAGGAAAAATCATTCTGTTCATCTGTCAGAAGAACTGACAAATTTTGGTTCAGATCTATACATCTTACATATATCTATACAGTCATAAGACAATCCATGCAGGCAACGCCTATTTTTCGCCATAGATTTCCCATTATTATCAAATCTTTTCACAAAACATTTTTCACCTCTACTACAAATCTTCATCTAGATGAAGAATGATTGGTTTTTGATTTTCTTGACATTGACAGTTTACCTAGTCCTTCCAGAAAGTTTTTTTTCCAGAGAGTTTTTTTGTGATTGTTGCAGGCAAAAATCCTTGATTATGCGGCACGTTTTCTTAAAAATGCGATGGAATATGCGGGATATTTATGCAATTTTATGCGATGAAATTACGGGAACTTGCAAAAAATGCGGTTTGATGAAAAAGAGAAGAAAAAGTGATTCCCCCAACACCCTGCTTTTTTTAAACTTAATTTCCAAAAATAGTTTACAGATATTCAGTCATTGCAATAAGTAAACAAATAAGATACAAAAATATATACAAATAATATAATATTAAAGTAAAAGTAATAGTCTAAACAGCGGGAAATAAAAGATACAAAAGAGACAGACTTTCAAAAATCGTTAATAATATAGACAGCAGGAGCACTTAAACAAAGAAATTTGAGTAGACATCAGATATTAAGATAGGTTTCTTATTGGATACCAACTTAAGAGACTCAAAGTAGAAGAAGATTTATTTATTTATATTAGGACAATGCACATTAATCAACATTTCTGTAAATGCGCCAGTGTTAGCCAGTCGGCTAATTTTCAACTGTAGTCCTAGTTGCATGCATGTCTTTATGTCTTTAGTACATCTCAAATTCAACCTCCAACACCCTGCTTTTCAATGATATTCATGCCGCGTAATGACGTCACTTCATAACGTTCCCATGGCAACAGGGGAAAATGGCTGCTCTTGTGTGAAGTAAATGCAAAATTTTTCAACTTTCTGTTAAGATATATGTGACTTTTTTGCAACGAAAATCATGCAAGCCCCGCATATTTTGCGCGGAAATCGGCAATTTATGCGGCGAAAGTGCGGCATATTTGAAAAAAATGCGGCCCCCGCATGAATATGCGGACTTTGGCTGATTATGCATTGAATTATGCGATCGCATAATGCCGTTTTTCTGGAGGGACTGTTTACCGCCAACTTTCCAAACAATGTCATTCTTATTTGGACCATGGCAGTGCATGGCTGTGATACAGTATGAAAAAATCTATCTCACATCTTTTCGGTGCCTCGAAATGTATGAAGGCTACGTTCATTTACTCTATACAGTCGATTTATCTACTTTAAAGGCGTTTCCGAGCCCAAGGACGGTAGGGAAAAGCACCTGTAATGCTCCTGGGCAAGAAACAGCGGATTAGCATTGTAGGAGGCTGTTTTGGCAACTTTGAGGACAGTGTTAAGTGAGCAAGGTCATTATCCAGACTCTTTCTTTAAGCAGACATTTTTCATGCTGTAGGTAACCAAGGTCTTGTTCAGTCAGAGCACAGTGTCTGACACAGGCGTGAAGGTGTTGAGTATGAACAGGCAGGCCCGAGAGAAGATTAGGGGCGGAAAGATGTGTGGAAGAGGTGCAGACAGGAAAGTGTGAGGACAGAGAAATGAGTTGACATTGAAAGCAAAAGAAAGGAAAAAAGAAAAAAGCTTTTATTTCTCCAGCTTCATTTTTACCTTTTTGCAGATATTTTTAGTGAAAACAATTGTCACGCAGCACCTGAGAGGATAGAGGAGAGGGTAGAGACAAGGCCGGATTTACCACCGGGCCGATTGGGCCGGTGCCCGGGGGCCTCCGACCTCTAGGGGGCCTCCAAGACCCCACTAACTGTCTGGCCTCATCCTTTTTTTTTTTTTCTATTTAAAATTAAATAACAAATAAAATTAATTAATTAGTGTGTGTTTGTGTGTATGTGTGTTAACAATAATTTAGTTGCACACAAAAAAGTATTATGATCAGTTTTTAGGCTGTCTGATGACTACGTGTCAGGTTACCACGGAAACTGTTGATAGCGGCAGGACAGGCGGTGGAGGATAGAGGGAGAGAGAGTAGAGGACATCGAGAAAACAAAACTAACAACATGGATAAAAAACGGTGGAGCAGCGGAGCCACAACACGGAAAGCTAAAAGGGAGAAGGATAGCAGAGAGGATTTAATTAGGAGTAATATTCCAACCATCTCCACTTTTTTCATAAGTCGTCTCGACACAAATAAAGAGCCTGGCGGCGCCTGCGGTGATGCTAGCGATGAGGAGTTTAGCATCACAACATCCAGACTGGCTATTTCAGATGAACAATTAGAACAACATCAGCACCCTGAGCATCAGCAGCACGACAGACAGAGAACCACAGCCCGGCTGGAGTGACAGACACCTGTTTAAATGCCCCCCCCACGGTCTCCGACTCCGCAGGTGGCAGAGACCCGGCTGTATGTAGCTACGTTACCAGTTTGACAGCCTCAAAATGTAGGTCTATCTACTACTTTTCCCACTTATTAAACACCCTGATTATATAGATAGACCGATCGGCGCCGAAGCCTTCCGAATCTGCGCCCACCGACCCACCTAAATAAATATTGTTTTCTGATTTAGCTAGAGCCCAGCACCTCTGCTCTCTCCCCATATGATAGGTTGCTTTTTAAATGATGTAACGTTGTTGTATTGATAGACTGTTCATTTTTAGGACAAGAAACGCGGTCTAAGCTTATCAATGCATTTAAATGCATCATATGTGGGAGTCATTCTCTAGTTGAGGGTACTTTCACGTCATATTTCACATGCATATTTTAAAAGGAGCCTATATCTTTTGCTTTTTCCGTCAGTTCACTGCAGAGAATCGGTGATGTATAGCTTTGTTGTTTTTAATAATTTTAGAACCGATCATTGAGAGCCCCACTCGGTGCCGTGTCTGCGCGCGTGTGTGTGTGTGTGTGTGTGTGTGTGTGTGTGTGTGTGTGTGTGTGTGTATGTATGTGTGTGTGTGTGTGTGTGTGTGTGTGTGTGTGTGTGTGTGCTGTAGTAAAGAGAGATTGGGAGAAGGAAGTTTGTGTGAGGTGGACCTGCTCACCACAGACCCAAATCTTCTCAGATGTTGCTACTGTCATATGCTGCACTGTTTCTTCATGTGGCACATTATGTTTGGCACATTGTATGGGTCACTTCTTATATCATAACAAGGTAATACAATGTGTAATCAAGTGATGACTGATTAACAGTAATGTAAATGCAAGTATAGGCTCTTAACCTTGCAGTTTTGCACATATGTAAGACTCAATTTCTCCATTTCTTTGCACAAAACTCTCCAGAAAGTGCCATTTACCGGTTTATTTAAAAAAAAAAATTCCCAGGCATAACAAATCCCAATTTAACCCCTACTTAGGCCTATTCACAAGATGTTATGTTTTTTTATTTGAATGTTATATGTATGTTACAGTTTGTTGGTCTTACCAGTGAAGAAGAATTAGTTTGCTTTGTAAGACAGAACGGGGTCATTCATATCAGACAATCGGACAGCGAGCAGGCATCTTTGCAAAGCCAAAATCACCTAACTGTAGGTCTGCATATCTAATACGGGTTTTGTCACCACCAAATATAATAATTTCTGCAGATAATGTAATACAAAAATGATAAATAAATAAAGTAGGCTATACTTCTTTCTCTAAAATGTAAAGTGTGCAAATATACAAACATATAAACCATAAGATAATACTGATACAAATTTTAAGGTGGAAGAAGGCAGTTGTGATTTTGATGACATGCTTTTCGAAGAATAGGTTGCTGTCCAAACTAACTCCTGATGGTGTGGATGTGTGAGGAGGGAGACAGATTGCATTTACGGATGGTGAAGCAAAAGTTGTGCGATGTTTTGAAGAGAAATTTGGGGCCGATGATTTGTCACAGTTAAGTTTGAGAAAGTTGGTTTGCATCCCTTATTTCATTTCACTGAGGCCAATGGTCAAAGTGGAGTGAGTTAGTGGTGATGGATTTGGTGGAGATGTAGAGCTGAAGAACATCGGTAATGGCGTTACATTGTCAGGTGTCATTACATATCAGGAAATTATGACATAGAATAAAATAGTTGCCATACATTAAGTTGTGCAACTTAACTTTCAACTACATTTCACGCTGAGAGTGAACTGTATAGGCCTACACATATAAGTTATACTCAACCTATTTTCAGAGACAGTGAGAGAGAGTAAAAGAGGTGCTCAACAATCAGCTGTTTTTCCAAAGTCAGCTCTTTAGGCTGTATTTTCATAGATTTTAATCTGCTTTATTGCAATAAATTCTGTTGATTTTTTTCTGTGATAGTTTCAATTTTGTCCTTTGTTTTATAGATATTTATAGAGTCACAATTAACATCACAAGAAATGGAGTTGGAGAAAGTGGTTTTGTTTTAAACTAAAGAAAAACCCACAGCTTACTTTTACTGTTTCTAAAAATGTAGATGCTGTGTGGGTTTGGGCCATAAGTTCTGAGAGGGTGGAGGGGGGGCCTCCAAGATTTTGTGCCCAGGGGCCTCTGCATTCTAAATCCGTGCCTGGGTAGAGATAAGGAACAGGAAGATTTGTCCTGTGTTGAATATTTAAAAATAAAGGGAAACAGTGAGGAGGGAGTAAATTAAAGTGACATGTAGAGAAATAGAGAAAGAGAGACGGTAATGAGAAACGAGAGCGTACTGTTGCAGGAACTGAGGTTGCCATGGAGGACAATGGCTGTTTGATCACAGCAGCAGAAAATTGTTTCAAGGACAATAAAGCAGCACTTAGACCACTACAGTGGTAAGTGTATCCAAAATGTGTTTAAAGTCATGAGAGACAGATATACTGTAATTGGTTTCATGTAAGCAATAATGATCGTTTTAATATATATGGATGTTGGTTTCACATTATCAAGTACTGATATTCCGCAGAAGTTATTCAAATGAATGCTACCATGCATTTGCTGCTTTTAAAAATCTGGTGTTACTGTACGGGAAAATTCAGCTGCACAGAAAGCAGTGAGCGTAACACACCACAGCAATGACGGCCTTCCAAAAACCATATCCACAAAATACAGGATGAACTAAAAATACTGATACACCTTTCGGATTATTTAAAGATAAGTCTTCACAGGGACTTGTTACATAAAGTCAGGCGTTGACTGTAGTATGGCTTAAATCTAACAAATTGCCACACTTCAGAAGTCAACGCATTCTCATGAACGTATACCGTATGATATCCTATTGAAGATAATTTTTTGGGGCATTTTCCGACTGTATTTTGACAGGACAGCTGAAGATATGAAAGGGGAGTGAGAGGGGGAATGACATGCAGCAAACAAGGGCCACAAGTTGGAGTCTAACCCGGGCCCGCTGCGTTGAGGAGTAAACCTCTATATATGGGCGCTCGCTCTACCAACTGAGCTATCCGGGCGCCCTCCATATGATATCCTACGAAAATATATGCATACCAAAACATATGATATCCTGCGAAAGTAGGAGAATGCCGGCTCGCTACGAGCTCCATGACAACGAGCCACAGTTGTTAGTTGTTTAAGCCGCTACAGAGCTTCGCGACGCTGGCTACAGACCTCCATCACAGCTCGGTCGTATCAGCAAAAATGTGGAATGCTTACGAATTACAGTGCTTAACTTTTCGTAGCTTTTTGAACAAATGGTTCATGAGAACAGGCTGCAGAAGTTCACTGGCTACTTACTGAAAATCTTTAAAGGTGCCCTGCCATACAAAACCGTTTTAACTTGCATTTTTTTGAAATATCTTAGGTCCATTTGTGTTATGTTGTGAAAGTGAAAATGAACTGCTATCTCCTTTGTCAGCTCTAGCCACTGAAAAGAAATAAGCAGAGATATCAGGCCAATTACAAAAGCTGGTCAGTCTAAAATCATATTGCCTGAGCTCATTAGCCAGGCTCTCATTGGCTAGCTGTTAGCCAATCAGATTCAAACAGCTTAGCTTGTTGAATATTAATGAGAACTGGCAGAAATCGAGCCGAGTCTTCCTGTAGGCTTTCTATACCACGCTAGAATGGCTTGAAACAAAGTAACCAAGGCATTTTTTCATTTTTTTTGAGTCAATGGTAGAACTTCAGACATTACACAAAGTAATGAAATACGTGTGGCAGAGCACCTTTAATAAAACTAATGTGCTATGACTGGCACCATTAAATCTCTTTTCACACAGCGGACATTTTGACTTGTCGTAGCAGTAAAATCACATGTGTGACTAATGTAATTAAGGATGCCACTGAGCTATGTCAATGAGCAAGTGATGCTGAGCACCAAGGCCCTGGCACACATACATGGATGCAATTATGATTTTACAGTATGACATGTTACAATGTCATCCATGAAAAAGGCCTATAAATATAGTAAGGCTCCGGACCCTCACTGACACTTACTCTTAACCCCCTCCCCATCCTTAGTCAATACACTTGCACTAACCTGCACTAACCTTCATCCTGGAGTTTACATCTGCCCATTGCATATACTTTATATTCTTTGCAATTTTGCACTGAACCCATTCAGCCTTTTTTTCTAATGCAACAGTTACTTTGTATGGACATGTTTTTTCTTCTGTATTGATTGTGTATTCTATATTACTGTTTAATATTTGTGTTTGTTTGTTTATGTATGCACCTTTCACCAAGGCAAATCACACATAAGTGACTTGTTGTGGCATTAAAACCTTTTCTGACTCTGATTCTGATTCTAAACTGAGTTATAGCTTCCCACTGCTCATCTCTCTTTATTCTTGCTGAAAACGTCCAATGTTTTATTATTCTGTTTTACTGAGACGATTTAGTAACGAGTGAATCTTCAGCAACACAAAATAAATAAAACATTATTATTATATTATTACGTTTAAAGTCTGCTTTCTCATTTCTTACCCTTCTTCTTACCAATCCGCAAATACACATTCCTTACAGGTGACATTTTGACTTGAAAGGCGCAGGTGTAACTAATGGCATCTACTTTGGCTCTGTTTCATTTAACTCAGGTTATTTATATAGCACCAAATTAAAAATGTGTCTCAGACGGCTTACTACTAAGCCATGTCAGTGAGCCAGCATGCAGAATACTAGGACACTGACGATGGAACCTGTGGTGGAATGCAGCTGTCATTATTGATATTGGTTAACTGATACCAACTATTAAACACCTGTTTTTAATTAGTCAATATGCCTGTTGTTAAAGATATATTATGACTAGGGCTGGGTACCGAATTCAATACTTTTTAGGCACTGACCGAATTGCCTCCTTAGTATCGATTATTGAAAAAATGTATTGTCATTCAATACCTAAGGAGTAGATCTCATCAGTGTCAGTGAGCCAATAAGCATGCAGTGTGTTTTTACCAAGATCTAATATAGCTGGCGACTGTCTTTCTATGACTGGTTACACGTCATAGAGGCATGCATGAAAAACTCAAATGGATTTTATAAAATTGGCATTGGAAAAAGTATTGTTCAAGAACTGGTATCGAAGTCACGGTATAGGTACCGGTATGAAAAGATTTCAAAAGATACCCAGCCCTAATTACAACTTTGTTCTTTTGTCAGTCAGCAAGCACCATTAATAATTAAAATGGAAAACTTTAATGTGGTATTCTAAATGTCTAACAATTAGTTTTCTGTCTAATTTACTTTTTAAAGCAAAGCCTAGCTTAACTCAACAGGCTGGTCCAACGTGTCTTGTGAGCCCAGCCCTGTATTCACCTAAGCTATATTTTTTCCAACATACGGTTGTCTTCAGTCAGCCACTTAGTACCTACATACAGTTTACTCAAAGACCCTTTTCATTATGCAGCTGCATTAGCTACTGTATATAGCTAGCCTGGTTGACACCAGACACTTCTCCATCATTCGCAGCTCATTTCAAAAGGGGCGTCACCAACGGACGCCACTCAAATGCATCTGGGCGCATTGGATAGTCAACCAACGATCCGGGTGACATTGCAGCGACATCAACGGGTTGCTGCGCTTCAGTGGCCGTCATGTTGAATGTAAACAAAAAGCTGCTCGCCATCGCTGCGCTATCGTCCATTGGTGTAAAGCCCGCCTCAACGGTTGGGATTGGTGCATCGATTTGGAAAAATTGGAAATAGGCTTGAATGGGCTCTTGACTGACTGACATACTGGTAACGCTAACAATCCAGCGGGGACTGGAAGGTTGGCCTGGCTTCTAAAGGGGTGTAAACGATTGATGAGGAACAGGAGTGCTGAGTAGTATGATGAGCCACAGGTGTGTAGGCAGGAGCTCAGTGACCACGCCCACCCGCGGACACCAAAACAAAACACCCCAAGCACACAGCAAGCACACAAAAAAGGAGAAAAAGAACACAAAACTACAATCACACACATACCATGAAGGAGGCCAGGGTCACGGCCAGCGGGCTGTGACAATTTCATTTTGGCCTAGCTGCAAAGCAATGCAAATTGCACTGGTTCTGATCCAGATTTATAAACACAATCAAGATGGAACTCAATAACAGGGAGTTTTGTGCTAATATAATGTTGCCACTTATTTATGTCTACTGTTGAAATGAAACATGTAAAGTAATACAGTGCAGCATCATATACCGACACAGAAATCACCCTATAGCGTCTGTATGGAACGCACCGTTCATAGCAGAATCTCGACTTCGGCGCTGTATGATGATGTAGTATTAAGAGTGACAGCGATAGTGAGTAGTGTGAAAGACCCAGGAGACCGGGGTACGGGTCTCGCGTGTCACTGAAACATACATTTTGTGTCCCGTTCTTATGCCGCATGCCAGTTAGACGTAAGTCCCGACTCACAGCGTCAAAAAGTGACGCCAAGAGTCCCGACCAAGGGCGTTTCAATCTGATGCTAAAAGGAGACTCTTTGCGTCAGTAACAAGCGCCAAAGGCACCAGACCAAGCAGCGCTTTTTTTTTGGATCAATATTTTATTAGCACCATTTATCATTCAGACATACAGAACACATTCTACAATATGTGCCAGGTAATATTAGATGGTGCACAGAACAGAGAAACACAAATTGAAGAAGAATAGTGAGAACGTGTTGGAACCTCTTCTGATAAAACATATGAGTCAACATATGTTGATAAGAAAAGAGAAGAAGCATTCTCTAGATAAGAAGTAACACCTGATGTGTCCTCATAAGTCAAACAAAATAAAGATGATACAAACTGCTTTAATTGGACAAAACTGTCTTTCTCTGCAGACCTCGTGTGGTATACAGTACATTACAGTATGCTGAAATGCACAAGAGGGGGATCTTTATGGAAATGACTGGAAATATTTGAAGTATTACCTTTAAGTATGAAATGCTTTTTGTTTTTGACATTTGAAATGCAACATACAGAAATTTGAACAGCATTTGTTACATCTCCTTAGGGAATTATCTCACAGTAAATGTTTTTGTCTGCCATCTTATTGACCACGGCTGGCATATAGATACTTGTTTTCTATTTTTTCTTCTTTTTTGCTATATTAATTGCTATATAATGTGTACAAGGACATCTTTTAACAGGGACTACTGAACCTTCACTGTGAAAGAAAATCCATGTTATTCAGGCCGTTCAAATTAGGGGATTAGGAAAAGAGAAAGTAGAGGAACCATCTTTTGGGGCAGCAGTATTTAAGTACAGTTTGGTATAGATTATGTATACTTTTTGGCTGTTTAACTCTTACCTTATAACCACAATGTGTGTTATTTCAATCATGTTTGTCTTTTATTAATACTGCTGTGGCTGCACTTTTGCTCAAAACAAAGTTTAAAAAGGTTTTACTAACACATCATTTTTTTCTTGACTGGCATCAAGCAAACACCCACTCTTACAGTGTGTCATGATTTCCAAGCCCTGTTCTATTGTAGAAACCATGCACATTTTATTTTTAAACTGTTATTTTAAAAGGAGACCCGATCCTTCTTTTTCTCTCACTTTATCTGTCACTCACCCACCCACTCACACTTTCCTTTTGTTGCCCTGCAGAAAGCAATACAATCACTGTGTCCTGTATGTGTGCAATGTGCATGTGCACATATGTCTTTGTGACACAGGTTCCTCCTTACATGTCAAAATTGTAAAGGACAACTTTGAGTTAGGCAGGGCTGTATTCAAGTCCACCTTTATCGAGTCCAAGACAAGTCCAAGACCAGCAATAGTCGAGACTGAGTCAAGACCGAGTCTAAATCAAGACCGAGTCTAAATCAAGACCGAGAAAGAAAGGATCAAATTAGGCCACATTATTTACTTTAAGTTGTTGGGGACCAAGAGTCTGGTTAAACCTGATTTTAACCAAAAGGCCTCAGATTAAACTGACCTCTGGATACAGGACACACAGGTGGTCAGAGACAAAGGAATCTTGGCCTGCATGTAAACCCCAAAGCCGGGGTAATTCACACCTCTATGCAAAAGTGCCAGCCAGAAGGGAAGCGCCTCACAACTGGCAGGAAGTCAAAGAACTACAAGATTGTAGTCTTCACCCTTTCAAGAGTTTCGAGTCTTCCTATTGGTTCAGCAGGACCATAAACACAGCGGGGGGTCTTAACCTATAAAAAGCCTGATCCTAGGAAAATCCTCGTCTTCCATTGCAACTCTGTTGCTGAGGGGAGCGCGCAAGCGCTTGTGCTGAACTTCCATTTTCTGGAGAAAGTGGATTTTATTTCGGTGGATCCTTGAAAACGCACCAGTGTTTTCATATCTGCAGGAGAAGGACAAACAACGTTTTCTTCTCAAAGTCGACTAAACTTCCCCCTTTCTGCCTTTTTGGAGGAAGTTTCTCCGTGGCTGCTGACGAGCGCCAAGGAATTCGTTCTGTTTCATTTCTGTGGAAATCTATGGACAGAAACAAACGGACTGAACGCACCGTAAGGAGGCTTACGTCTGGGCAGAGATAAGTAGTTTGTTTATTAATGAGCAAAGGGTTCGCTACCACTTGTTGCCATTATGGTGATCTGATTTAATCATGTACTGGTCCATATGTGATTATTAATCTGTTCTGTGAATGTATCAATAGATCATGGTACTGTTGATGTTGTGTTAAGTAGCTGGTTAAAACCATAAGCGCTACCTGCTTAATCACTCCTTTCACGGAGTTTTAATTACTGTCTGCGATAGAATCGCGAAATCAGCTGTTAGCCACTGGAGTGGTTATAATGACCAAAGTTTCCCTCAGTAAGTCAAAAGTCTCAGTCTGTCCTAACTACACGTGTGGTCCAGACTGGAGTAGCTGAGGGGGGCGGGTCATTATCGATAACTAAGATCAGAGTGCCTCTTTTCTTTACTCTTCTTCTCTTTCTTCTTTTACTAACACACACACACACACGACACAGGCTAGCCGCGTAGCTCCCGAGCTAACGCTGTAGTTTAGCCACGTGGAATCGGCTTACGTTCGTACAGAGCTAACACAGAAACTAGCTACCATACCGGCTAAGCGTGCGCGTTGCCTAGCAACCCCCCGGCTTCTTCGGCCCTTCTCCGTGCACCCCGCACCACTACCGCCCTCTTGAGGCTAAATAGTTTTGTGCAGTTCACAGGAGTAGCCATTTTTGGAGTTGTTTTTGTGTTAGAACTACATTTCGACACCGCCCTTCCTTTTTGACTCACTCTCTCTCTCACATACACACACACACAGACACAGACGTGTCCATGCTGCTTTGTTTTTGCTTTGTTTTGGTTGTGATATTGTAAAAGATATAAGTTTATTATCGAAGGATTATTGATTAGCTACTGATAATTGTGACGTTAATAAATCTTATTATACTTAATTAGCAGTTGCTTGTGATTATTTGTGTACTTGTTGTAATAATTGCTGGTCGATCAGGTCCGTGCTTGGATTCACCCCTTCCTTTATCTCCTTTTTAAAGGATTACCACAGAAATGAGACTGTTCCACAGTTTGATTATTGGTCCCTGACTTGCAGGGTGGTGCCCCTTTTTGATTGTTTGTCGATTTGATAAAGTTATTAATAACCATATTCATAACTTTATTAATATTGATAAAACATCTTTGATAATTTGCCAATGATCAAATCTGTACCCTACGTGAATCCTACAAAGTATGACAATTTCACTTAAGTCACATAAAGCTGAAGTGCAACTTTACATAGTAGATATTGAGTTTTTTATTCTGGTGTAGTCTATATCCACGAAATTCCACCGGATGTCTTACATTTCGGCTGGATGTCCGTTACCTTCCGCTTTCTTTGGGTTAGCATTTTATACTCTGGTGGATTTATCGTTAACTGCTCCTAGAATCTCTGCAGGGTAAATCCAGACAGCTAGGTAGACTGTCTGTCCAATCCGAGTTTTCTGTTGCAACACAGGTGTCACTAAAAAAACTGACATGTTCCCATTCTTGAACTTATTACGTGTCCTGAAGAATCCATAGTACAAAGTGCTCTCTGACATTGTGTCTGTGGCCAAATTGAAAATGATTGAAGCCGATAATTAAAGTGATGGTTCGGAGTAATTTCACCCTAGGGTCCTTTGCACTACGACCTCGAGCCAAACAATCCCCCAGAAGCTTTTTTCACCTGGGTCTAACATTGGGAGAGTTAGCGTTATCAGCTGAATAGCTTAGTGCAGGAGCTAATTACCCCACTAATAATGCCCCAAATGATACCAAACTTCTACACTAGTACAAATAGGTTATGTACTCATAAAACGATGGATTGGAAAGTTTGTAAGTACACCAGGAGTTTAATTAAATAACACTTGCCTGTTGGCTTCTCGAGGAAGTTACTTTAGAACATAAGCACACAGTGCTGGACTCGATCGAGACCAACTACAATATCCGAAACAATGCCGAGTCCAAATACCAAAATACCAAGTTAGGGGTTTGGTTTAGCGCAAGTGTAAAACTCAAAGGCTAGGGTCAGGTCTATTATTATAGGTATTTGATAAATAAATAAAGCTCTGGTCAGTTTCCGGTGACTGAAATAGTTGTATTTTATTACAGAACTGGTAACCAGGAAGTATTACAAACATCAAGTATTGTGTCTATTGTTTCATATTCTGTTGCTGGCTGTTGAAAAATGACTGAATTGTTCAGTATCTTTTTGTAAGTTTGCTTTCAAATGTCCCAAAAAAAAAAAAAAAGCCATCTCAATGAGACAATCTAAAGGGAAAATTTTAGGAAAGGGGGGCGAGGATGGAATGAAATACGAAGGGAATGATAGAAGAAGCAGAAGGAGGAAGAAGAGAGGAAAGAGATGAAGTCATGTGGAGGATACCCAGAGCCAGCTGGTGACACGCAGCAGTGACTCTGGCCTAATCTTAAATAAGATCTTCCTCCAGACACTCCTGTTTTTTTTTTCTACCCCCTCTCTGGCTCATGCGTTGTCTGTTGTGTGTCTTTCGTATGTCGAGTAGTTCTGCTCCTTAAAATCTCTTAGTTTCCACACTTAACACTTTTGTTTGATTTCTCAACATCAAGACATACGCTCTCTTAACTTGTATACTCACTTTCTCCATCACAAGGTTTTAATCCGGGCCTAAAATTCAACCAGCAGACAGTCCGAGACCCATAGTCTGAGTGGGACGCTTGTCCAAAGCTTAGTCCAGAAATATCAGTGATAAAATGAAGCTATGAGATTTCCAGGAATTCTGAACTGACCTGCAAATATAAGGCATACACATACTCTTGAGATCTGAGTAGCAGTTAACCATAGTCCCCATAAATTGACCCGGAATTTAAAATGTTAACACAAAGAAAGCGGAAGGTGACTGACATCAGGCCCAAAATGAAGGACATGAACATGAAATGTTGTCGACATAGACTAATGTGGAAATAACAAACCCAGTTCAGTGACTCAGCTGATACCAGGATGCAGCCCACAACGGTCGTTCCTTCAGAGAGCTTGTTCTTCCTCCACCTCAGGTGTTAGCTAGCCTTCCAAAGACAAACATAAGCCTAATTAAGGGTGTTTTCAAGTGTATGTCATCAATTTCCAGAGTCAATTATATAAGTATAATAAGCTTTAAGGCTGCAACTAGTGATTATTTTCATTATTGAATTATTTTGTCGAATGATCGATTTGAACGTTTGGTCTATGAGATATCAAAAAATGCCTATGACAAATTAAATTTGGTTTTGTCTGATCAACACTCCAAAACATAATAAACTAAGAAATATTGTCATGTGAGAAAGCTTTTTTTGATTAGTAGTTTTTAATTTGTAGATTTCTGCACTTTTGTAATTTCTTTAGGTGAGATTGCTTCTACAGTATAAGCCCCTAGGGCTCACCTGCACAATCTTTCTTTATTGTGCAAAAAAATAATATATTATACTATACGGTGATTCAATAGGATGGAGCCATCAGTAATGTTATTGATAACACCTGTGCTTTTCCTGCTGTGACAAGTCAAAATGTCTGCTGTGAAAAAGGCCTATCTAGCTTCTGTACTTCTAGGTCCATCAAGTAATTACCTTATAGAAATCACCTGTGGGCACACCATAAAAAAATAAAAAAAACCATGATACCTCTCCTAGCTGGCTGACTGCCCCCCTGCACAAATCTCCCTCTTGCTCCTCATCAGCATTTTCCTTTTCTATGGTTTTGCTTTGGATTACTTTTATTCATTTAGTCTTTGCTTCCCAACCAATTGCACACGCACCAATCTAAACTACCGATGGGTCATACTCAATTGAAAGGTTTGGGTAATGTTTGATTACTTTAATAAACGTGGTTAACCATCTTTAGTGCATTTGGTTTGCCTTGTGTTAGGGTCTTAACCCCAAGCCATGACAATATTAACCAACTTCATGAGTTGACGAGTATCACCTGAATGCTTCATCTAACAATTGATTAGTACAATGTGGGTTGCATTTGAAGGAGCCTTTGAAATGGGACAAGCCCCATCAGCTTGTTGTGGTGCACTCAGCCAAGAAATACAGACTATGGAGGATTTAGCCCGTGAATTAGGACACAGTGTCCGTCTCATATGTCCTCCCTATTCTCTATGTTGTCTGCATCTGGTATTCTGATTGATCTTTTAGTTCTTTTTTTTTTATCTCCTCAGATTTCCTCCACATTGTCTCTGCTCTGTCCTCAGTCCCCGTCATCCCACCATCATCTTGTCTCCCATGTTTTTCCCCGTCCTTCATTCCTTCCTAACTCTCCCCGGCCTCCCGCTGTACACATGCTAGACATCCGCACTAACTCCCCAGACTTCTCAGCCCACAACCTGACAGTAAATAGAAAATGACTCACATGGATATCAGTCCTCCTCTATGAGCACAGAGCCCGAGCTTCTTTAGTCTATACAATTACACTGTTGAAAGCCTTCACGCTGACAAATTGCTCAAGGAGCAAGTAGGAAAAGGAGAAGGAAATCCAATTAAGTGAAATGTGAGAGAGGGAGAAGAAAAAGTGTCGCGCAAATTTGCTCCACAGACGGCATGTATTTGTTTAAACATCCAAGTGTTTAAAATGACTGTCAGAGTCTGTTAAGTGAACTCTTAAAAAACAGACCCAGGACAAGAGACAGCTGACATGAAAATAATACTTCTAGCATAACTGCTATGCAACCGGCTATGGGCCTGGTAGACTGCTAGTGTACACAATATATTGACTGTTGTGGTTAAGACTAGATACGTGTCTGATCGCGCGCCTGGCCCTTCATACCACAAAGCGATCCTTCTCCTCTCTGATAGAAAGAGAAAGGATGAGTGGGGAAAACTGTGGTAATTGTCTGTGTGTGTGTCACTCTGTCTGTCCATCCGTCGCTCTCTCTCTCTCCGCGTGCCTGATCGCGTGTCTCCCTGTAAGAAGTCAAGACTGCCAAATTAACCATGAACCTAGGTCTTTTATTCTGAAATGTGTTTTATTTTTGTAACACACTGCACTGCACTGTGGTCTTCCTGTATGTGATTACCTGCCTGGCTTGACACATACGCTTGTGTGTGTAGTCAGTAGTCAGTGTGGTGCATACAGTAATAAATATTTGGGATACATACAAATTACAGTGCTTTTTGTAGCTATATGTATGAATAGTTCATGAGAACAGCCTGGGCTCAACAATACACCAAGATCTAAATAAGTTGGGAGCTACTGTGAGACAACACACAAAAAAAAACATGGAGGAGAGAAGATAATGTACATGACTTGGAGAGATTACTTTTTACCGGCCACAACAGCAACATAGTATTATGTGTGTTATGGCAAAATGTGGGCCTGGAGACACCTACTACACAAGAAACTACTACAGAGGCGGATTTTGGAGACTTTGCCAAGTGTTTATATGTCTGTCTGTAGACAGATTGTCACAGTGATAGCATCTCAACCGTGCAAATTGCAGTCACAGAGCATTACAGGTGTGTAGTTGAGATCAAAATGAAGGCTGTGTTAAGAAGGCACTGGCCTGATTTTTCTGTCAGAGGTGGTATGAGCCCATCCCAAGATGGTCTCTAGTGATTTAAAAAAAACAACCTTTTGATATGCATTTCTTTTTACTCAAACTAAAAGTTCTTGTAATTTGTATTGGCCAGTTTTATACTCAACAGCACCGTGCGGTTCCCTTTATTTGTGAAAAATTGAGAAGAAATCAAAAATTGTTGGAGTTCAGTGGCATTCGTTTTAAAGGCAGCGTTCAAACAAATCACAACACTGTATGCAGTCACTGAACAGGTGCTGTTGATAAGAAAGACAGCGGGTCACCACAGTGGAGCCAAAAAAACAACCTGAACCTGAAGTCGAAGTGCAGGGAAGCCAAATGAGTGCGTGGTTCTATTAGGTTGGGTTGTATTCTGTATGTCCATCTGTGTTTGGTTTTTGGTTTGGTTTGGTTTATTTATGGATATAGAAAGACAACAAAGGGGGATCCAAGGGATAACATGTAAAAGTGAAAAACACTTTTTTCCAACATGGTCCCTGATTGAAGAGAACAGGACATACAACACATGCAAACACATACAGTCCTAAGATTAAAACAATAAAAAATAAAACTACACATCAAAAACCAGCTAAATCACCATGACCTACCAAACAATAAATTTCTCTGTCCCCAATCTAGATTATATTTCCCCTAATTATCTATTTTATTCCATAAGTAGGCCCTAACTTTATGTCTAAAATCCCTTTTCGTTACTGCCATTTTAATATGAAGTGGAAGACTATTCCATAAAATAATTCCTGTATAAAAAAAAAGTGTTGTTGGTGTTTTAAGCCCCCAACATTGTCTTCCAGGCAGCGCTGCCTGGAAGGCACTAGGATTAGGCAATGGTTAGGGTTAGGGGGTTAGGTGCCTTGAAGTCAACGGTCGCAGCGCTGCCTTAAAGTCGACGTTGGGGGCTTAAAACACCATCAAGCCATGTCCAACATACAGCATACAACCCAACACGATTCAGTGTTTCCCTGTACCTTTCACGTGCTGCGCCAAATGGGTTTTCTAACAATATGGCATAGCACTAGTGGTGGGCGGATCGATCCAAATATCAATAATATCGATACCAACATTAGTATTGATATTGATCAATGCCAGTGTAGTGAGATTGATACTTTAGTTTTAGTTTTTCTCCAGTGTGCACTGCTACGGTTTCATCAATGAGGCAACCCGGCTGTCTGTGTTCTTGGTCAGTGCCGCCTCTTTCAGATGTCGCTCCTGTCACAGCGCAGAGCAGGCACACTTTGCTCCTCCTCCTCCCCTCTCTTGTGATTTGATGTTGTACCGTCACGTGACTCAGCGGCGCCAGGCAAACAAGCAAGCGAGCAGCCAGGCCCGGTGGTGGCCAGCAGCACACACACACACAAGCAGGACAGAGACGGAGCAGAAGAATGGCAGAGAGGAAGAGAAGCGCCATGTGGCTATATTTTCAGGCCAAAAGTGAAACCACGGCAAGCTGTATAATTTGTAAAAATGCTGTAAGATACAGTGGTCACACAACAAATTCATACAAGCATATGAAAATTCTGTCCTGGGTTTTAACGTATTAACAATCCAAAGGAGAAATCACAAAATCACTTAAAGGTCATGAAAATTCAATCGGATTTAGCAATTTGATGATGCATCCACCTTAATTATTAAAAGGTATCTGTATCATATTGGTAACGGCAATACTGGCCCTGTATTTACTTGGTGTTGGACTGATACCAAATATTGCAGTATCGCACACCACTACATAGCACACCCAGATAATTCAGAGAAAACTAAAACACTGACTGGACTATATAAAAAGCTTGTTGTCAACACCCATTGAGATAATAAAGCAGTGACAAGCAACACATGTGAGCCCCTGCTCATAAATGATGATACTTTTTTGCATGTGGCATTCAAATAATACAGATTTCAATTTAAATGGATTTTTTTGCTGATTTAAATCCAGCTCTGTGTCATGGCAGTGTGGGGCAGTGAGGAAGACTACTTTTGTGACACATTCACATCATCAATAGACCTCTGCTGCCCCGCTCCACTGGGTGCTCCGTGCACAGATTGAAGCCAAACACAAAGATGACAGAGAGCTGGTCTATAATTGCCAAAGTATCCCTTTAAGTCTCTCCAGCATTTTACTGTGTTCTTTGTTGTTTTTATTACTGTACTGTCCTCCTTGGACTGGTACATTTCATCACACTGCCATTGCATAGTGCTTTTAATCCATCTGTGATTATTCCTAGACATAAGATAAATGGCCACATAAAATGACTCACAAAATGAAGTGGTCTGCGGACTTCACTGAGCTTAAATTTAGATTTTAGGATAGAACAGATTACCCCAAGGTAACAGCTATTGTCATTATCTTCTGGCAAGAGCAACAGTGGGAGGTCTGTTTTTCTATCTATGATGGAGCAAGCCGTAGGCTGGGATAAACAATGTATGTATTGTCAGGGGCCTTAAATTTCACAGCACACAAACAAATGGTGTTACAAATTCAGGCTGGTTGGTGGCCCATTTTGTCTGCTAAGTTGCTATCCTGATTTTATATACATAAGATATCCTATGCACAGACAGTATATTGATCATCAGCCCATCCTCACCTAAACCCTCAGGCTGTCACAAAGGACCACGACGTAATTTCTGAATTAGTTTGCGGGCAGTAACATAATGTAGTCTTTTGATACGGAGTACTAATCTTTTAAGAAGAATCACCTTGTGTGTGATAGTGACCCCTTGTGAAACTGAACAGCACTGTGATAAGTGATGCTTGGGGCTCCAGTGCAGGCTGAGACACGTGTACACACACGCACACACAGACCCAAGGACATTTAAACCTCCATATTCAAGGTATTTGGGTCCCTGTTTCCTGAATAGCTACTATATTAGCTATTGTTTAAAAAAATCCAGCACAACATAAATGCATGAACTGTATGCATAATGTATGAGTTTACACATTTAATCCATCATATATATTTTATCTAATGTAGACAGTAGTTTTCTCCCTGAGCTGATGGCAGATTTTGACACAGACATGCTCTTCACAGCCTTGTTGATATTGTTTTTATAGGAAAAGTGGTTTATACATCTTTGTGTTGATTTTGGAAAAGATTACTCCTCTGTTACGTCAACGCTGTTTCCTAGAAAAACTAATTTGCAACAGCAAATACGATTTGAAGGAAATGTAATGCTGCACGAGTTACATAGTACCATGATGAGAAAATTGATGTATCTGTTTGACCGGCTCATTCTCTGTGTTTGGTCTTTCCATATAAAAGCTTTATATTGGTAAGAGTCCAGTGCACTTTTGGGCACTATTGGGTTCCACAATTTCATAGCTGTCGTTTCCTCTGTAGCTGTGGAAGTCATTATTGCTCTGCTCTGCAGGCCAAGCTTTTCTCAAGACATAAATAAGTGCTGGATGCTTTTTTTTTTATCTTTGGCATTAGTGCATTGTGTTGATATTGTTAATATTCAGGCAAATGCATATGGACAAAATGTATTGGAGTTACAGTTGTTTACACATACACAAAGTAAAAGGTCTTCTGTCTGCCTATTCTCTCTCCCCTCTTTCCTCTCTCTCTCTCACAAACACACTTGCATGCACGCGCGCAAACACACACACAATCATAAATGTCTCCTTTCTTCTGGAGCTGTAGATAAGACGGCGATGTGTGATCAGTGAAACGCTTGCTGTTGGACACCATTAAGTCTTATCGCACCACCAAAATCATTGTGGGTGACGCCCTGTGGCTCTCTCTCTCTCTCTCTCTCTCTCTCTCTCTCTCTCTCTCTCTCTCTCTCTCTCTCTCTAATAGTTGCTATGGTCACTTCAATGAAAATATAACAGGAAGGTCATACTGCATGCCTTGGTATGGTTCTGAGTGCTTGCCATCTTCCATTTTCAATACAAAAATGAAATAGCTCACCGTTAAATAGGGTTTCAAAAGTCTTGATTCTGTAGATCAGTTTTGACAGCTCTCTAGATTCCATTTTGTGCCTAAAGCCTTCACAGTTCACCGGAGCATAGTTGTATCTTGCAACTATTTTACTTGCAAGTGCTAAAAATTGAATACAAATCAAGACCTGAAGTAAAATTGAAAGGCCAATAAAGAACTTGAAACTAAAGAACTTGAAACTAAATCAAACATCAATTCCTTCTGGCATATTTGGAACTATTGTGCCCCACTGTGTGACACTGTTCTTTCAGATAACACCAGCTGGTGTCCTTATATAACAGAGGAGGCAAACACTGCCACAATGCAAAGCTTAATCCACTATTTACTATGTCAAGCATTGCAGTGCATTATCACACTTACAGCACAGCAAAGTAGACTGTGTTCATGTCATAATCCAGTTTTTAAAGTTTGTTTGTAGTCAGTTTAACTTATGGTTCGGTCTGGTTAAGCAAAGAAGTATTATCTAGCAACCCAGCATCACACAGAAATATTGTTGCTTGGTTACTAGCAGTTTAATATATCTTGCACACAGATTTTTGCAACACTTGTTTTGTGTTGTACAGACCATAAATATGAGCAACCGAGTGGGAAAAGCCATTGGTTGATATGGTAAATTCCCATCTCCCGTTCACTTAAAAAGAACTACAAACTGGTGCTAAAATGGCTGCAACTTGAAATAATAGGTGAATACTCCCAAGTCATAACAACCATGGATGTATTAAGAGAACTGGACACCATGTTTCAAGATGGCACCCATTCATTCTGATCAAAGTTGCTCACAGAGTGAACCCAAAAAATGTTTAAGGCTTCCGTGTCAACAGTGCTTCTCTAACTATTTTCGAGAATGTACCCCCTTTGACATTTATTTTTTCATCCAAGTAACCACTGACCAGCACAAAACATTTAGGGTAGAAAAAATGCCTAGCTTTATAAAGAGGCACAATACAGCGCTGCTTTATCAGTGTCTGATTTACTAAACAACAATATTGCAACTGAAATACATTTAAATGCTACATTTCAAATGTTTAGAATTACTAAATGTATTCATTGTTATACTGTATAATTGTTTTAGGGTTTATCGAGACTGATATTTATAAATTAAAAATCTCATCTACCCCCTGCAGTACACCTAAGTACCCCTAAGGGTACGTGTACCCCCATTTGAGAAACACTGAGATAGAGCATGCTCATTAGAGCACTTCTCTCGCCGGCTGACTTCCTGTTAGCTCCCTGCACACTTGAATGTCATAAAAAATAATTTACTGATACAACACTTAACTTTTTTTTTTTAACGTCAAATGTTTCAAATTCTATTGCAACTTTATGGTCTCATCCTTTTACAGCCAGTCTTTTTGTAATTGTTGTGTATAGGAAAAGTATTTTAAAGCCAGTGTGCATCACATGATGTGCAATTCTGTTTGTGGCCACTAAGCCAAAATAGTTCCATAGCCTATTGTTCATGGGGGGCTTCATAGCAATTATGTTGATGTACAATTCTTTCCATTGTGTCGATGGGGTGGGAAATGCAGCATTCAAAGTGTTTATTTCATTTCTTTGAGCTTCTTTGAATTTGAGGTGTCCTGTTGTACACTTTAAACCAACACCTGACAGCCAATCATGAATTATTTTCTGTAGCCATGGCACAATGTGGCATTAACATTAAAGCAGTGTGTAAAGAAATGTTTTACATAGAAAAGTGTGTGTGTGTGTGTCATTACTGCATTATCCTAAATATGTAACTCTGTAAAGAACTCTTTTGGGAAGGTAAACACCAATTCACTTAAAATCTAATATTACAACCTCCATAAAATCTATTATGTTTGAGAGGCATACACCCATTCATAGTAACCTTATTAAGACCTAATGAGATATGTTGCCCCAATTAGCAGATTGTAAAACATAAACAACATAAATAAGCAGAAGTAAGTATAAATGGCAGCCCTGGTGTTTGGCCCCGATGAGCACACCATCTTTGTTTCACTCCCATGAACACAGCATATGATTGTGGCTAGGCGCTAATTAGACACTGTTAATACTCTCATTCATCACTATCAGAGTAGCCCGCCAAAGAGGCCATTACACTGAGGTTGTGTGTGTGTGTGTGTGTGTGTGTGTGTGTGTGTGTGTGTGTGTGTGAAAATGTGTTCATATATGTGGGCAAAAAGCGAGATGAGGTTAATGACCCTTGTTAGTACACAGCTCATTTGTAACAGTATGGTTAACACACCTTTCTCCTGTGTGCACACACATGCACAGACACACCAAATAGGATTCTACAAGTAAGAAATTATTATTCAAATGCTAGAAACAAGACTGAATAAAACATGATTTGAGGTAGCTTATGTAATGTCTTTAGCGGCGATGCAGGAGACAAAAAAAGTAAGCCCTTGATTACACTTCAAGGTTGTGCTTAAATACACCCACTGGGCTGCATTTGATATGACAATACAGAGAAGAGAGCAGGGTGAGCTATTGATGGGAGAATAGTTGATAGAAGTGAGCTGGAAAGCTGTGTTGCAGATGATACACCCAAATGGTCTGCAGAGAGATTGGATGTGACCAAGCACTCAAAAGTGTCGACCGCTTTGGGGAAAGTACATTGGAGGACTGTGCGAGTCTCTTCTCCAGATTTTTCATCATAAGGTCCAATTAGTGTTTCCACTCTGCTGTAGTGGTACGCAAGGTAAGACCAGTGAAATATTTAACGTCATAATTGATGTCGTAACCAATTGGCTGAGGGCGGCTTTCATTTTCATTTAAGGGTCCAGTGGGCTTGTAACTAAAAAGGCCGCCACTTGTTAACCCAACTGCTGCTGGAAAACTCAGGGTGAGAGTGAATGAGTAATGATCTCCTCCCCCTTTGGAAACTATTGCCTAGCTGTATGGGGGAGTGTATTATTAGCTGCGATAGAGCTGCTCAGTGCTTACAAGATGTACAGAGCAAGGTGTAAATGGCCATGACATGACGCTACAGGCACTGCTGATATCAGATTAATGCCATGAAAACTTAGTGACAGTCCTCACCAGACAGTCCTTACCATGAAAATGTGGCTCATTTGTCCAGACGCTTAAACTGACCTTCTTAGTCAGTCCTGATAAGCAACCTATTATGGTTGTGTATGTGTTTCAATTTCCTGTTTTATTTTGTAGTCTGTTTTCTCCCATGTCATGTCATGTCTCTCCCATTCCGTCTGTGTGCATACATGTCCCAGAAATGCTTGTTACTAATTTAGCTCTGGGGAACTTATTCCCCGGAGTACTTGTTTTTTTCGCCCAGCCGTTTTGCTTGGATTAGGGTGGCACCTAAATCATGGTTGCATCTGTTGCCGTGGTTCTGCTCCGCGCCCTGCTACACCCTGCTACGTCCTGCTACGCCCTGCTATGTCCTGCTATGCCCTGCAGTGCCCTGCTACGCCATGAACTACTACAACTACTAGTTCTAGTCATAGTTCCATTATCTTTATTGTGACTATTATTGCCACTGTTCATCACACCCCCAAGCGGCACCGTCAGACACCGCCTAGGTCCGTCCGAGGTTTCTTCCTAAAAGGAAGTTTTTCCTCGCCACTGTCGCACTAACTGTTTGCTCTTGGGGGAATTACTGGAATTGTTGGGTTTTTTAAATTATAGAGTGTGGTCTAGACCTACTCAATCTGTAAAGTCTGAAGTGCCTGTAACACTAACTAAAAAACACTGATGGTAAATATTAATATAATAATCATCCAGTATCACTGCTCTGTTTGGAGAGTGGTTTGGAAATGCAACCTTTTGACCACTGTATCCTCTATTCCAATATGAGACTAGCAAAGGCTTGAGATTAAATCCAAAAGCTTAATACGCGCTGCATTTAAAGAAAATATTAAAAGGATATCAACTTATTGAACTAGATCAATGACAAAAGCAACTTTAATTCCAAGATGAAAAATGATCGGACTGACATCTTGATTGCTCAGTTAGTTTAAAGGTACCAATGTATTGATTTTCTCACAGCTACATTTTGAGCTGCTCTCCATTTGGCAGGTTTAATTATATTTTGATGTCAATGCATCTATACTGAGACTAAATATTTTGTAGAGGTCAGCTTCTTTTCTGGAGGTAATGGTTGTGTAACAGCTTGCAACGGACATACTGTACTAACGTGTGTATTTAACCAATAACCCTACGGGTTGATGATTTAAGGCGGCTTTTTTTCCCTTGTTTCTTTTTTTCTTAAATTGTACTGTAATTGCACCAATGTTCTAAACAGGAAATAAAATGGGTTTTACATTATAGCTGATGAAAATAATATTCTGCATTTAGTAAGAATATGTAACACTGAGATTCAGTAGAAATGTGGTAGATGAAAAAACGCATTTGCCTCCTCTGTAGGAATTTATAGAGAAATGTGTCATCTGAATCTGAATTTGAATAAAAATGAGGAAAATTCGAAAGCATCATGATATTAATTGTTATCATTAACATTTCATTTTCTCCGAATGTTTTGTCGCTTAAATTGGAGGTCTTGAGCATCACCTTCCTGTAGCTCAGCCTAAAATATCTGTTTTATTTTATCTAAATAGAACAGTTGAGGTATTGACCAGCAAGCCTAGTGAATCCAGCAGAGTTTAAAAGTTAATGCCCTGCAGTAAAGCCACTCCAAAGAAAAGTGTTATAATTGCATGATAAAAACTTGCCTGGCTGCAAGAACATGGAAATGAATTGATAGTGAAATTGCACAATTGGACATCCCCAAATAATGGCACAAAGAAGGCAATTTCTTCCTTGAATTAGGTAATTGTTTGTACTTAACACAGTACAATGTGGAAATTAAAATGCCATTTTAAGCGGTTGAACCTGCAATTAGGCTGTTCTAAAAGTAGTGCTGAACATTGTGATCAAAACTTAATAATGAACCAAATGAGGGCTGTTAACCATCCTGCCATCTTATAACCAGCTCAAAGCTGCAGTATTAACAGAAAGAACTTATATTCCTCACACTATGCTGACATAAGTTGCCAAATTTTTCACTGTTTTCACATTCTTACTCACGTTTATTGCCATCAAAGCTCAGAAGAATACAGTCCATTACATATACTGTGTCTGCAGGGATGTGTGTGTGTGTGTGTGTGTGTGTTCGTGCTCACAGGCAAGATATATACCATACGAATTGTTGTGCATAAGTTTTTCTACGATATTCATGACAATGCGTTGTCACAGGAGAGGAAGAGATGGGAGTAATGGCCCTTGCTAATGCACTACTTGTTTGTAACAGTGTGTGTCACCACCCATGCTTGACTGCTGCCACTGCCAGACCAGCACACACACACACACACACACACACACACACACACACACACACACACACACACCAGTCAGAAAACTTTGGTATTGACTCATACAATTATTGATAAGATCAGTTAAGCTTGACTAAGGAGAGGTAGAATGACAAGGGTGAGACAATGGTTTAAAGTCTACGGATTGATCTTTACTTTTCTCTTAACTGATAAAAGCCTTTTTTCCTAGGCCCTTACATGTCGCTTTAGATCTCATAACAATTACTGAGATCATCTGCAATTATTAGATATCCAATTATCCCACATAACCTGCTGGTGTTGCCAGATGAAATGTTAAGGGGATCACCAAAGGTATTAGGATTGTTTTTCTTGGCATCATGGATATCTATCAAACGTTATGCCCTCCGTTCAATAGGCCTAGTTGCCAAGACATTTCACTAAAAAACAAAAATGCCACCCTTATGAAGGTGAATCAAGGAACAATTTGAGGATCACCAACGTCAGTAGGATCCTTAGGGGACTGCTAATGTCTAAACTTTGACATCCATCCATTAGTTGTTGAGATATTTTAGTACTCAGCACTCAATCAATTGGCTGACAGACCAACGTTGCCATTCCTATCAGGCTGCTAGCATGGCTAAGAAGCATTTTTGAGTATGTATTCATCAAAATCTCTCTATTCTCTCCTTCTTTACAACATGAAAATATTTGAAATTAATCGGCATGCATTGGGGGGGTGTTTACTTTCATTTATACAATCGAATCAAAATCAAAGGAAATCAGAGAATCCCCAATCATTTAAAACCACGCTTGGCCATCAGCTGGCAGTGCAATAGTATAGGTCAGAGGTGTGTTATTGTTATTATTTGGCAATCATCTTCTTATTTATATATCCTCTAAAGCTCTGTATTAGTGGAATTCAAAGAGATTCGTGCACCAAATCCAAGAATTATTTAGCCACATTTCATTTTACTTTCATTTTAAAACCCAACATGCTATAACTATCATGCCATAGCTAAAGCTTGAGAGATACCAATGTGCAGCCTTTGGTAATAGACGTGATTAGTTTTTTGCTGGCTGAGGTTTCATGCAGACGTGCTACATGTGTTATGTTCCCATTATATCGGGAGATAATCCTTGCGAGTTGGTCGGTAAATTTGAGTTTAAAACACAGATTGTTTACCCTGAGTAAATGAGCCACACAAAGCACAGACCGAAAACTGCTAAATCATGTGATACTCTAGTGTGAATAGGCCTACAGTCTCAAAAGATGACTCTATATGACCAAATATTTGACCAAAGTGTTGAGCATGTTTTTCGCGCGACGTTCACTGCTGCCATAAATCTGTATTGATTGTGCAACTCATCACGCTGTGATTAAACACTCCACAGTGCTGTAGGTTTAAGTCAGGCTTTAACATGCATGTGCCACTGACACATGCATAATAAAGTGGCTTCCTGTGAGATTTGCATGATGTGATGATTATGTAAATCACGATGCATCCACCTTGTGGATGAAGCTTAAGACCTTAAGTACATACAATTTCTCCCTCAATCACCTACAATAGAGCTCCCATTGGGACAGGATAAGAAGATTTTAAGAAATGCAAAATGCGTCAAATTGCAGGCAATTATGCCTCTACATGTGTGATCTATCAGGTTATGTTCTGTCATTTTAAAGGTTTTAAGGGCTCAACAAAGGCAATAGTGCTGCCAGGGTGAACAGAAAACTGACAAGACATAATTCAAATACACTGAAGGGACCTTGAACATAGAGCTGTGGGCTGAATGGTGATTTGTAGAGCTTGATTGCCAGCTGGCGTCCCTCCCATATTGCTCCAGGTAACGTGACCTTCCTGTCGTGACGGCATTTGTTACACTCCACAGATAGAGTGTCTGTGGATGTTGTGGTAACGAGTCGGGCCTTTGGCTTCCTCTGCAAGGTAAAGTTCTTGATGAGTACTGGCCAGATATGATGGTATGAAAACGTTCAGGGGCTGATTTCTTTTCTTTCCTTTTTTGTCATTAGCTACGACAAATACTGTTGCTATGAGCAGGTCTAAGTCTTGATGTCGGATTAAACAGAACGCCTTTGCCATTTAGGTTTGGAGTTTACCGAATCATGCCCCCGGCTCTCATACATTAATGTCACACCAACCATGCCGTGGTGTTATATCAATAACACCTCATGTTTGTTTTTTTACCTAATCAATTTTATATTATGTCCCACAACCTATTCTCTTTAAGGTCTGCTGGAGTGAGATAAGGCTGAGGGAACATAGGGCCTAATTTTGATGTGGCGGGGCATTTAATAGAAATGAGGGAATATAGGGATGACCCCAGGAGTAAGATAATAATAAAGTACAACTACCTCAAAATTGTACTTTAGTAAATGTACTTTTACTTTTTATAAAAAGGGTTAGGGTCAGCAATTTTCACAGGTCACAGATTTTATGCATTAATGTATCAGTCCTGCTACGAATGATCCTCTATGTACTTTATATTCACATTTTTCCCAAAGTAATGCCCAACACTTTAAAAATGCAATGTAGTATGTTATCTTCAGTCAAAGAAAGTAATATAACCTTATAAATGCTACTTATTTAGGAAATAAATACTCAGGCTGCTGTCAGAATGTTTGCCCAGTGCGGTTTTGGCTTGGATAAAAAAAGACCTGCAGTTATTGTCAATGGTAATCCCTGAGTTCATTCTGCCTCCACAGTCATTCTGTCAGCCCCTGAAGAGGTTACCATGGAGACAGTAGAGAGAAGGCGGGTGGGGGGTGTCCTCCTGACACTGAGCAGAACTTGGTAATTGGCAGATTATCAGAAGACAGAGGTTACAGTAGCCCTACAGAAGGTTCAATGCACCACCATAACAAACACACACACGCAATAATTATGCCCCACGCAACCCCTCTATCTGGAGGAAAAAAACTAAACAATAAATAGCGCTAACTATTGTGTGGAGGAAATAGCTGGTCCTCAGCCTCTCACCCATAATAGCTTAACAGGACAGGTTGCAAATTGCTCGGGGAACAGATCCTGAAGCAGGCAATAGGGACAGGAAGACGGAGCCCTCAGTAAGCTGTGCTCTGACAGACTGAGGAGACAGGATTGCTTTCCAAAGCTACTCTACAGGAAAGGGAGGAGTGTCACTGTAGGTCAGAGATAAAATATAATACATGGACTTCTATCTACTGCCTTTGTAGTTGATAACTTGCTTTCTGTTTCTCACCCTTTGGATAAAGAATGAAGATTGGCCAGAACGTTAAAACTCTCTATAATCCCTGGATTCACGCTGTATCAAATTTAGAGTGCATTTAACAGGTCCTGTCTGAATAATGATATTTTGATATGTTATTGATCCCAGTATGATCTCTCCTATGGTAGCAGTCTCCTAGTTTAATTCAGGATCAGCACAGCAGGAGCAAATAGTGAGTCACTGCCATGCATAAATCCATTTTTACAAAGACGGATTCTTACTGGCACCAAGGCAAGAACCTTCCATTTTTTCTTAGCATCTTTCTTACCCCTGCTGTCTGCTCTTAGGGATTTTCGTTGTCGAAGAGAGATTTTATTGGTTCAGTTATTAAATAAACTAGTACAGTGCCGGTTGAAAATGTGTCTGTTTGGAACGGCCCCATTGCTTGGCCTGTGGTATTGCTGCTTGTAGAATTCTTCAAAACCAAATTGTAACCCAAAATGACTTACCGAAGGACCCCCAAACCACTTAATATGCAACTCCACTGTATAGCCTACTACTAACTTACAGTGTAGTCTACGTCTACATCAGAGGAAGACATTGTACTACTGCATTTACCTGACAGAGAACGTTGCAGATTCAGAATGTAATCACAAAATATCAAGATGACAGTGTGGAGTAATCAGACATTAGAGTCATGGACTCATGGCAGTGCGCTACCCACCCAGCCCGTTATGAGAGCTAATCAGCACGTATCTGCGCTCATCAACCACCAGAACCGGACTGTTTGTGTGAGATGTGGGGTGAGAAAGAGAGAGAGAGAGAGAGAGAGAGAGAGAGAGAGAGAGACAGTGTTGTCTTGTGTCGTATGATCGTTAACAAATTTAACACTTCAGCAGAGGTGTTCTTTTCCATACAGGTTTAGTGGCTTGACGCTTAACGGTGAAGTAGGGGAATTGATTTGCGGGGGTATTTTGGTGATTTTATTTATTTTATTATTTCAGGACAATGCACATTTGATGAACATGTACAGCAGTATACGTAAAAATGCCACATTGTAGCCCCCGGGGCTAATTTCCATCTGTAGTGCATTAGGCAGGTTGAAGTTACAACAAAAAGGACTAAAGATATAGAATAGTAACATTTGCTATATAAAACAGGGAGAAAACAGGAAGAACGAAAAAGAAAAACAGGACAATTCATTAGTAAGTGTTAAAACTGAGACACAATTAATTAGTATGCTCTACTGGGCTAATACAGTACAGCGTACAGTTAGAGGTGGTTGCACGTTTGGTTAGCTCTAAGCCACACCTTTACTTGGCTCTTAAAGGTGGCCAGAGTGGGACATTCCCTTATAATTGGGGGTAGTGTGTTCCATAATGCACTACCTTTAATAGATAGGGCATTATGGCTGAAGGAGGTTTTTCTAAAAAGAACCTCACAGTCCCTGTTTACAACAGCTCTGGTGATCAGAGTCTCTCTGTATTTAATAAACTCTAGCAGTGGGGGTGGTGCCAAGCCATGTATTACTTTATAAATTAAGCAAATTATACAAAAATGATCAGAACTCAGTAAGTTATGTTTCTCTAAGATCTTGCAATGATGATAAGAGAAAGTTTGTTTTCTATCTAGAGTTTTGAGTGCCTTTTTGTACAAAAGCTCAATTGGTTTTAGGATAGTAGAACCTGACATAGACCAGCTGGTGATGCAGTAGTCCAGATGTGAAAATATCATTGAGTGTAGAAACATCAGAGCAGCTGCATCTGGCAGATATCCTCTGATTTGCTTAAAATTACAAAGACTGAATTTAATTAATTCTTTTGGATATCATTTTAACATGGTTTTTGAAAGAGATGGTTTTTGACGGTAATGTTATTAGTGTTGTAAGTTAGCAGTAAAGTTAATTAACCCGACCCAGGGTGAGTCTGATGAAAACTGCTGCCTCAGCCCAGTTCAACTTTTCACGCATTGCAAAGCGCTGTGAAGGAATAACCTAGTGGTGAATGCAGGCTACAGCTCACAGCAACGTAATACTATATAGTGTGTGACTTTTGTTTTAGTGTTGGCAAATGGCTTTTCATTGAGTTTCCTCTTAATGAAATAATAGACACTGAAAAGCGTAGGGCCTTTTTTTTCTCCAACCTTATTCCAAACAACAGTTGCGATGTTCCTTTCAGCTATGCGCTCGTGCTCCAGGAAAGTGAAGAAAAGTTAGTTTGGTATATCCAGCAATCATGTAGCTAACGTTCAAAGCAGGAAAAGAGTCAAAGGCGGTAACACCCCTATTGTTGTAAAGCGTCCTGCATGTGATTTGATATGAATGCCTTTATTGTTATTGTACTCCACTGGGTGCATACTATAAATTAAATACATAATCCTTACAGGACATATAAAACAGAATAAAAACAGTAAAAGAGCAATGATCAGATAAGTGCAAGTATCGAAGTGCAGGAGGTGACAGTGAGTGACTGGGTTTGTTTAACTACATTTGCTTAGGGAAACTATTGCATTTGAGAAGAAGCTATTTTTAAAGGTCCTATGACATGGTGCTTTTTGGATGCTTTTATATAGGCCTTAGTGGTCCCCTAATACTGTATCTGAAGTCTCTTTTATATAGGCCTTAGTGGTCCCCTAATACTGTATCTGAAGTCTCTTTTATATAGGCCTTAGTGGTCCCCTAATACTGTATCTGAAGTCTCTTTTATATAGACCTTAGTGGTCCCCTAATACTGTATCTGAAGTCTCTTTTATATAGGACTTAGTGGTCCCCCAATACTGTATCTGAAGTCTCTTTTATATAGACCTTAGTGGTCCCCTAATACTGTATCTGAAGTCTCTTTTATATAGGCCTTAGTGGTCCCCTAATACTGTATCTGAAGTCTCTTTTATATAGGCCTTAGTGGTCCCCTAATACTGTATCTGAAGTCTCTTTTATATAGACCTTAGTGGTCCCCTAATACTGTATCTGAAGTCTCTTTTATATAGGACTTAGTGGTCCCCCAATACTGTATCTGAAGTCTCTTTTATATAGACCTTAGTGGTCCCCTAATACTGTATCTGAAGTCTCTTTTATATAGACCTTAGTGGTCCCCTAATACTGTATCTGAAGTCTCTTTTATATAGACCTTAGTGGTCCCCTAATACTGTATCTGAAGTCTCTTTTATAGAGACCTTATTGGTCCCCTAATACTGTATCTGAAGTCTCTTTTATATAGATCTTAGTGGTCCCCTAATACTGTATAGACCTATATAACTCCTACCAGAGGGTAACAATTGAAACAGGTGGTGGCCAGGATGAGTATTGTCTGTCTTTGAGTTTGTCTGTGTGTGGTGGCGTCTTCATGTGACGTTTTGCACCTGAAAGAGTAAGTTTTGCTCAAAAGTCTTTACCGTTTGATGGGTTTCCAGCTTCTTCAGTGCAGGGAAGGCTGATTGGAAAGATTTTTCTACACTGGTGCATCACTTTAAAATGGCTAGTGAGGAATTGCCACGTACTGATGTTGAGAGACAGAAATACGTACAAGTACCTACCTCCCTAGCTCCCGGTTTGTAGATTTAGCTTTGATAAAACATGTACTTTGTGACATAAAGAACAAGAGACACAATTCTGCTGGATCCTTGCCACATCCTGCAAAGACTTTAGCTGCTGGCAGCAATGAAGACTTCAGGGAAGTTAAAAAGGCTGTAGAGTGTGTCATCAAGTGTGTCAAGGAGCACAGCTCACTGGTGCCAGAGGTAAGGATAGACACTGCAAAGTTTTATGATTCAGCTGTAGCCAACCTCACCGAACGCTTGCCTGAGAGTCGCTTGATCCAGATGCTAAAACCGCTGGACCAGCGCTTTTGGCCATGCGGAAAGCAGAGGGGCTTTGATTCTGTACGGGGAGGAAGTCTCGCCAATGCACTGGGTGTGCCCAGCTGTGAGGCAGTAGAACAGTTCAGGAACTGGAAAGGTGCCTCAAAGGATAACATTATTTAAATAAAACAAAAACTCTGAATAGCAGTGTACACTTATTTCTCAACAGCTGAATGTGAAAAGGGTTTATCCGCTGCCGATGACACCGCCAGCCCCATCCGCGACTGGATCATTTAGTAAATGTCAATTGTTTGCATATTTATGTATCTACTTGGATCTAGTGGCTGATGTATGCCAATTCCATTTTTTCACCCACGGCACAGGGTCCCTCTGATTTTCTGGGTATTTTGTGAACTGCTACTATATACAGTATATGGTCTTCCTAGCTAAGTCATGAAGTGAGAGCATTGGGGGGGAAAGAAGAGAGCGAAAACCAAGCCTAGAGTTCATAGGGTTACCATCTGCAGTGGGTGTCATTTGTAGTTATGATAAAAAATCTTATAGTAATATGACCATATGTGTTATAAGTGGATTCAGTGGGTGTCCAAGCCACATAGCCATTAGAAGTGATAATATTACCCAGGTACTCATTGAGCTCCAAAGCACTGCAGCAACAACTTAACAATGAGTACTATGTGGTTAATGGCCGGCCTCTTCACTCTGTCATTGTGTTAAATGGACTGCGGTGCATTTCACCAAATGTGTACTCTGTCGTGCTCTGCCAAACGAGCTGCTAGTTTTAGCCGCATGCAATCACTACCATTCCCCTGCAAACTATGGACATGACATGGACACAGGTGCGCACACGCACACACACAGTGTTAAACTTCATAATCACAAGTGTAGACAATCAACATAAAAAGGAGATTACGTTCAGTGCTAAGAGTGGGTGGGAGTCACACTCTCATGCAGATGGCGTAATTTTCATTCCATTTTCTGCAGCAGTTTCTTTGAAATGGCTAACGGGTGGGGGGGGGGGTAGGCTGATACACTGCGTTCAAAGGGAGCCGTCGTCGGCTGTGTGCCCCCGGGGCCAGCAGCACATCTCACGACAGGATAAGGAGAGTTTAACATCAATGCTGTTATTAATTCGCTATTAGCATCAGACATGTGTGTGTGTGAGGATAGGGGGTGTACTTGCGGGTCTGTTGAGTGTGATGATGGTGTGTTTGTGTTTCAAGGTCCTAAAAGAGATATTAGATAACGCTCAGTTCACTCAAGGGCGCTAATGCATGTTTGTACACACGGATGAGTGTGTGCACGCTGGGTGCAAAACACAGTCACACAAATCTGAAATTTTCAACATATAGAGCACAGTTTGGACTTCCATTTGGTCTCTTTCACTCTCCAGTGGTGCAGACAGCGCAGCAGAGAGCAGGGGTCAGCTTTTATGGATCTGAGATAATTGAAAACGATAAATATGGCCTTTCAAAGCAAAGAAAATAAACTCAGCCCTTCACTAGATTTAATGTTCAGCCAAGCTGCAACATTGGCACAGAGTCAATGTAAGGGATTGCCAAAAACACACCTGTGTGCACTCACACACACATATACACACACACACACGCACAAATGTACACAAGTTAACAGAATGGATAACTGCCCCTCCAAGGGTCATGTCTGTCTTTAGAAAGACATTCACCACATCCTTGTTAAACAAGACAGTTCTGGAGATTACACAGGACTCCACACGCTGAGGAAGAGCAAAATAGTCCTGCCACACATATATATATTATTGCATGTCCCATATAGTCTTCTCACTTACGGTTTGGTCCACATAAAGCTCTACAAAGTCAGCTAAAAAGTTCCTTTGCCATCACAGAATTTAGCACATCAAGCAAAACAATGATTACATTTTTAAAGTAGGCTACAACAACCTGTTTCACAGCCTAATTATGCAAACTCTCTGGTTCTGTGGGAATTTCTGAGACTCAAAGTCGTCAAATCTGCCAGATTCTGTTTTGAGTGGGTGGGCTTACAAAAGGTACGTTTACGTGACATGCGGGACAAGAACGGGACAGTGGGGTTTAGGCGAACAAGAACGCGACAATTGGGTTGAGGAAAAGATCATGGGTGGGGTTACAAAATGCACGTTTCTGTGACACGCAGGACACCAACCCGGGTCTCCTGGGTGAAAGTCCTGTGTTGTTTAAAACCCATCCTCCAGCCCAATCAACCTCCCTACGTGGAATTTTGGGCTTTCATTCTACTCGCTACCGTTGTCGCTCTTAGTACTACGTCATCTTCACACGCCGCGGAGCTGCTGCTCTGCCCGGTGCGTTCTACACACACGCTGAGGGGTGATTATTGCGTTGTATCTGACGCTGAGAGACACTGACCAATCGTCCATATTTTACGGGTTGGCATGACACATGAGTCCACAAGCGCCACTAAAATGTGTTTACGTCTATGGTTTAACCCTTGTGTGGTCTTCGGGTCAAATTTGACCCACTTTCTAATCGTCTATATCAGAAATATGGGTTTCTTTATAACAACCTCATTTTGATTACCCAAAAATAACACGGACGGATGATTCCACACAATGCGCAAGTACAACAGAACATCAGATCTCTACTTTCATTGAATTTGGGGTGTTTTGTAAATATTTTTAGCATTTGAAAAATAAATTGAAATGTTTCGAAACAGTATACTGACTGAACATTGATGCTTGATGGTGTTTTTTGCCCCCAATTGCTCCTTCTAGGCAGCGCTGCGACCGCTGCCTTCAAGGCACCTAACCTTAACCTCAACCCTAACCATAACCAGTGCCTCCAGGCAGCGCTGCCTGGAAGGCACCGTTGGGGGCAAAAAACACCAATAAACAACACTGACCCTTCTGTGATTGTCCTTCCTTTAATATTAGTCTAAATAAGTCATAATTCTAGCTTTTTTAACTCAAGGATTAGGTATAATTTCCTTAATAAATGAGGTTTATTGACCATGAAATCCAAAAAGTGTAAAACTAGTAATGGGTTGGTGTTAGTGGTGTTTATACATGGTAGAGAACAGAAGTGCAAAACTGAAAAAAAACACCAAAAACATTTTAAAAAAGTGCCTAGAAAAAAGGGACAAAAGCATTGACAAATGCATGGTCCAATGGAAGACAACACAAGGGTTAAGCATTAGCTGTCTATCATCTGCAGTGTTTGCAATAGAAGAATAAAAACCTATTCACACCAACTGTCAGATCAAAGTAATTTTATACCAAACACCACTTACTCTACTTGCAAAATAGTTTAAACTCTCTAAACGGTGACAGTTGTGACCATCAATATTCATGCGGTTAGATAAACTCATTGTGAAGGTTTCCTGACAATAAAAACTATACATATACACACATATATATATATATATATATATATATATATATATATTAGAATCATATATATATATATATATATATATATATATATATATATATATATATATATATATATATATATATTCTAATTCACAAATTATTTCATAACTCAATGTTTTAAAGACTGCTAAGGGCGTAGTAATGAGAGAATAGTAACCTGGGCTTAAGAAATGAGTCAAATAAACACAGAAAACCAAGGTTAGTGACCAAAGCAATTCTTTTTTACTGAGCGATACACTGCGACATTAACCTTAAACTCATCAACCAAAAGGTTATAAGACTAGATATGTGGGCAATCAATGTCAGATCTGACATTTATCAACAGGCCGAAACTGAAGATACATCATATATTGTGTGTTGCTTGCATGCATGCCTGTGTGCCTGCCTGCGTGCATGCATGCATGTGCTTCTAAGCACAAAACACCTGTGTTTGTTCAAATGTGTCACCTCAACACACATTTCTCTCTCTTGAGCTCTACCTCTGCTGCCCCGCCTGTCACTTCTCTTCCAGCTGGTGTCGAACCAAAGGTCAGCGCTCTCTAATTCAGGACTCTGACAGGTCAGGGGAAGGTGAAGCATGATGCCTGGAGAACATGCATGTGATGTGCAGGGTTATTATAGTTTTGCATTTTTCATTAGTTTTTATTTTTATTTCGCTTTTGACTTTTTGTTCGCAAATTCAGTTTCGTTTTAATTAGTTTTTAAAGCGGGTTTGCTAGTTTAGTTTAGTTTTTGAAAATGCTTAGTTTTAGTTTAGTTTTTATCAGTTTTTGTCTTTTTTTGTAATATGGGTTATTTGTCAGGGGCAAGATTCAAAAAGGTCAGAAAAAGTGTTGTGTAATAAAAACTCAACAAAAACATCATATCATTTTAGAAATATGTATTCACAATGTGTACAACAATACTACTGGTACATAAAATGTACATATGAGGATGAGCACAAATATGAAAACATTCTACACAAGATGCTGCAGTAAGTGCAAGACAGACTTGAACAGGTGTTTTGAACTTTGGTCCGAGTAAAGTGGCGAAATTTTTGAAGTCAATCGACTCACACAGTTGTGTAGACATGCCAGTATCAACACACATATTAACCCACGCTTCCTCCTGCTTTTAGTGTTCCTGGGTATGTACTAACCAGCAGCTATTGGGTCGCTGGTGAAAGTCCTCCTGTAGTGTTCTCTGTCCTACGGTTGTCTCTGTCATGCTGCCTGGCCCTGGCCCCATACATCCACGCCCTGTAGCGGGGTTAGCGTCGGTTTCGGGGAAAGGGGGCTTTGCGTTCTCCTTGCCCTGTCACTGCTTGTTAAGGTAAACTAGGTTAGCCTCCCAGTGTGCACTTCTCAAATGTACTTTCAAATTCGTGGGGTTTTTCCCTGTAATTAATTGTCCACATATTTTACCACCTTCCACTGCAAGGCACTTGCTTTTATCTGACACACTCATAATCAAATAGGACTCTGCTGCTTTCTTCCGACTTTCGGTACTGCCATGATGCCAGGCGAGGGGCACGGACTATGTTGTGTTCAATTTGACATGGAATGTTGGAATTTTTGGGTTCCCAGTCAGAAACTATATGTCTACGGCATAGACTGTATAAAGCAGGTCTATATTTCCAATTGATTTCTCCATAGCATGAAAATAATACAGTACATTACTTCCAAAAGTCAATGCATTTGATTGACATGACTCATCTCAAATGTTTCCTCTATATTACAACTGTTAAAATGTTACCTTGACAAAAATCACTGTGTTGAAATAAAGTGAGCTTCATACCACACTGAAATTTATGACAGGCAGTGGGATTTGTCCTTTGTGAGTATTTATAACACATTCTTATGCCTAAACGACATTATAAGTGCATTTTCAAAGACTCCCAAAACGACACATTTGACCGTCCTATCTCATTTCTGTTCTCTATTTCATGGGACTGTAATCATGTGAACAGATGCAGTTTTGAAAACGTAGTAAACGTGGTGGAAAAGAACTAGTTAAGTTTAGGCAACAAAAATACTACATATAGGGTCAGTAAAACCTCAGGGATTAGCTTAAAATGAGTCATGTACTACTAACTACTAAAATGAGGACATAACGTGACGTCACGGACATCAAGATCCGTAAAACTTGTTTAATTTTTCAAAATGACAGTTAACTTTTGTTTTTTTACAAGGGACACCAACCCTGTACTCCTGTGTGACAGTCCTGTTTGTTTGAACCATCCACTACCCCAACCTGCCTCCTTACGCAGAATTTGGAGCTCTTATACTTTGACGCCTAACTTTCCTGTTTGCCGTTATGAGCTTCTTGCATAATCGACCCATATGGTCGTTTTTATAGCGCTTTGGTGAGTCTCTGTAGTTGATGCGCTATGTACGGCACTTTGGTCAGTGCGAGCTGTGTTTAACTGTGCTATAAAATTAAATGTACTTACTCTAAATTAGTTGCAATAATGATATGTTTTATATGAGCCGAGACATGATAAGGTTGTTGACTACAAATGTATACACACAGCATGGGTGAGAAAACTGAGCCATTTTGGAAAAGACCAAATACGCACACCTCACACAGAAGCATGCACAGCCAAAATCTCAATAATTGATAAAAACTGACTCGTTCCAAAACGCGAGGTTGCCAAGTGTGGCAACACTTTTTTTTATTAAAAAGAAGAAACAATACATCAAATTATAGCTTTTTTGGATCCAAGAAAGTTAACTGTCTATCATAAACTAGATAATTGTAATGCCACACAGTCGTCTGTACCACTCCTCCTCTCAGTTTCTCTTCCTCCAGCCGGGTGTTTGTGAACCATTCAGCATCCCTCTGCTGCCCCTGTCACAGCAATTCCCCAAAGGAGCACAGGAAAGTCATCTGCCGCCAGGCCCGCAGGCACAGCCAGGTTGCCTCATAAATTTACCACACACACTCTCTTTGTTATGCATTGCTCTACCTAAGGGATGAGAACAGTGTATTGTGTATAGCAAGGTGAGCCAGATGTCTTCTCACATATGAAGAAATACAGCGCTTCTAAAAAGAGCTTTCGGCTGTGCAGTTAAAAATCTAAGTTTAGTCATGGCTATGAGAGCTTTAGTTGCAGAGATGTTCACAAGTCATTTTTTTAAAGTGCAAGTTGAGTCTCAAGTCTTTGAGCTCAAGTCCAAGTCAAGTCTCAAGTCTTTTGCCACGAGTCCAAGTCAAGTCTCAAGTCTCTGGCCATCTGATCTGTCCATAACACTGTATTGTTAAATTATGTGAATTCAAAGCATGTCCTGTAGCTACCATCCATACAGTACAGTATCAAAATCTGTTGTAGGATAACTTTATGGGGTCTATTTAACACTTCCCTACAGCCCTCGGACCTGGTGAAATATTAACCTAAGTCTGTCACATCATATGGATGCAACTATAAAGATACAATTTGCCTGTTCCCAGCATTAGCACAACACTTTGCGATGGTTAGCTTGTTACCTGTGACAATATATGCTAAATATAATGTCTCTTTCACTCAAAAAAAATGTCTAATGTCGAAGTGGAGAGAATAGTGGCAGCGCCACACCAGTTACAGAACAACATGCATCTCAGTGTCAGTCCAAATTATGCACAGAGGAGGACTCAGAGGAGGAGAGGTTAGTGAGGCCAGCGTCTCCACGGCAGGTGACAGTGCGCACGGATCCGCTGTGCCACGCATGGATGAAATAATGAAACCATAAATAGGACTACAGTAACAGAAATATGTGCAGAATTAAGACAGTCAAGACGGCCCAGTGTTTGGTGGACCGGTTACACCTTGTTCACTTAATAGACTACAAATCATTCACGGGACCAATTATGCATCACATGAGTTTGCCCACCCGACACAGCGTTTGTACCTGGGGAGATGGATCCTGCGTCCCACCTCCTGTGCGCCATGGATGCCTCAGCAACTACTAACTGTAAAGATACAATTTGCCTGTTCCAAGCATTAACACAACACTTTGCGATGATTAGCTTGTTACCTGTGACGATATATGCTAAATTTAACGTCTCTTTCACATTAGCAAGTGACTGACCTATCTGGGTGCGTTTTGAGATGCCTGATGAAGTTTTTGCCACTGTTTACGAAGTTACTGAAAGCATAACTAATGACAAAAGGCACAACTCCGGGAGGACTTGGTGTCGCCATCGTCAATGCATTTTTTTAGTGTGCGCACATAGGCATAGCGCATGCGTTACATTACACATTATAGCAAAGGGCAGGGGAAAAGCAGTTTGTCATAGTTTCCCCAACGTATATGCGCCAATAAAAGAAAATAGAAAAACATTAATTACAAAATTTAATTTAGATTTAAAAAGCAATAATTGCATGAAAACAGGTTGTTGACGAGTCTCGAAGCTCAAGTCTGAAGTCTTTTGGGTCGAGTCGCAAGTTAAGGCTGAAGTCAGCTGTTTGTGCGACTCGAGTTTGAGTCTCAGACTCAAGTCCCCATCTCTGTTTAGTTGTGATTACCTGCGGGATATGTTTCTCCAGAGTGCATCTGTGCAGCTGATAGATAGATAGATAGATAGATAGATAGATAGATAGATAGATAGATAGATAGATAGATTACAACTTGGAAATGACTGTTACAGCTAGCTAGTTTCAAGGACATATACACTCACATACAGAAAATAAAAAAATACACTATAAACAAGGTAAATAAGATTAAAAATACTTAGAATAATGAAAAGATTATACATGTATTATACAAGTGTAGAGTAAAATGTACAACCTACATATATAGTATATATATATCAAAATAATGTATAATTTTAAATATGTGTATATATATATAGTAACCAGTGTGCAAGTAGCATAATAGTGCAATGTTGTAATGACAGAGCGGGAAAAGTTTATGGATCAATCAAATAATTTATTGTCAAAACTAACAAACAAAAACCGAGCTCTCTGGCTCTCTGGGTCACACCGGCCCCCACTATAGCTACTTAATGCCTGTCCATGATTAGCCTGAGCAGCTTCACAGGCACACAACTGGAAAAGCACAAAAAGGAAACACAGCAAACATCATGTGACATTCACTATTAGGAATATTCTTTTGAGTTTTGGAATTTACTTGAACTATACGCTGCCCTGAGGCTGTATTCTTATAGTCCTCTTAAAAGTCCCTGAAAGTGTAAATGGGTATATTCAGAAACTTTTCATACTTTGGAGACTGTTTGACATTTTGGCCTTTTTCAGGTTTCTGATCAATGACAGCTGGTTGTCACATCTTGCTATACTCTATATATTCACAAAGTAATGAAACATTCATTAAGAACAAATAAAAAGAATGTTGGATGATAAAACAATAATAATAAAACACACCACAAAGAAAATTGTGCCCAAAATCTAAATAAAGTCTTTGTTTTCGGATGTTTCAGGATATTTGCCAAAACCTCACCAGACCCCTTTCCGGCGGATGGGTCCTTCATTTGGCCTCCTGGTTACCTCTCTGCCATCACCAGTGTCTAGGCTCCATCGGGGGGGAATATGTCCTTTTCTCTACCCCTTTAAATATTTTAATGATGGAGTCTAATCCCCAAAGACTTTGAACATTTCATGTACATTTCATATTATGCTTATCTACAATAAATATTTGCATATCTGCAACAAAGTCTCTCCTGACTGAACTATGGTTAACTGCTCCTCAGATCTCTGCAGGTTAAATCCAGACAGCTAGCTAGACTCTCTCTCCAATCTGAGTTTTCTGTTGCACAATTAAAACAACCTTTGAACGTACACATGTTCCACCAAAACAAGTTCCTTCCCGGAGCTGTTTTGCAGTGGCTCCTTGCAGAGCTTAGCACCGCCCAAGAAGATTGTGATTGGTTTAAAGAAATGCCAATAAACCAGAGCACGTTTTTCTACCATCCCGGAATGCTGTGTGGACTTGCCAGACCCTCCTCCGCAGCGGTGTGGAGGAAGGTCTGGCAATGCGAGACTAGGCTCAACAGATGTATTTTTAGGATAAAGCCTGACATAGAGACGTGCCTCTTCTCTCGCTATCTCTGCCATCAGAGCTTAGCGTCGCCTGGGTCGGTTGTGATTGGTTCCCTTTACCAGAACAGATAGGCGGTGGAACCAGACCATACTCCATGCAGAGATGACAAAGCGCTGTGGAGAAAGGTCTGGCAATGCGAGACTATGAAAATTTGAAATTGACAGAAAAATGCCTTTACTACACACAATACAAAACTTTACATCAAGATATGTCTTTCTTGATATAACATTTTTTAAAGTTAAAGTGTGTCTACCAATAATAAGGCAGCGCCACCACAGCATGCAAAAAAATAAAAAGGATTCCACCCAGCATAGCAAACGCAGTTCCATTACACTTGCAGGTTTCTCTTTGTAGTAAAACTAGTTCTTGCCTGCAGCCACAGCCGTGGGTTGGGTGGCATGAGAGCAGTTAATCACCAATGATTGGTGAGACAGTTCACTTGTGTATAGGGAGCCCTTTATTTGATGCACTGGAATAGGCACGCCAAATGCAAAATGTCAGTATCTAACTTGATCAAGCTTAATTGATTCTGAAAGGCAAAACCATAATTGCAATTAACGCAGGATTAATTGTGCAGCCCCGAAACTCCACCACTGATTTGGCAATGGGCATATACTGAAAAATGTGCACTACAAAAGGAAAAGCAGCACGGCCACAGGGGAGATGGCTCTTAAAATTATTTCATGTTGGCATATCTTTACAGTATCAATGATCATTGTAATTCTAGGTAGGATTAACCAAGTTAGCATGCACTGAACATTTGTGTGTATGTGCTCAACCAATCATGACAAGCCTATTTAAACCTATCGCCCCCATAAAAGAAAAGTATTCTCATTTTTCCTTATCCACCACCTCTTGGAGGCTTATTAGACATTAGACACAAAGTTCATTTCTTAGAGCGAAGCACAGACCTGGGAACTATCCCGGTGGATGAAGATTAGTCCAGAATGGATGCCTCCCCTCACCCATCCCACCTGTGTTTCAGAGGGAAGAAGAAGCCCAGCAACTCCTCCACAACACTGCTAATAAGTCCTTCTCACACAGAGGCACAATAGCCATCTGGACATAAGGGGAAATATTGTGTGATTATATTATATGAACAGTGGTGGAAGAAGTATTCCGATCCTTTACTGAAGTAAAAGTCCTGCATTGAAAATGTTACTTAAGTAAAAGTATGTACGTATCATTAGGAAAACATACTTAAAGTGTTAAAAGTATAAGTACTCAATGCAGAAAAATCCTTACATTTTAGAAACTGGAAACAAATAGAACCGTTCCGTCAATCAGCTAATCATTTCAGCTGTACTTGTAGGCCTATATATTGTTGGTTAGTTTAATTTATAATAAAACATTGTATTTTATAAACTACATGTGTTTTGTGTGCAAACATCTTAATTTGTAAAGTAACTAGTAACTAAAGCTGTCAGATGAATGTAGCGGAGTAAAAAGTGCAATGGTCCCTCTCAAATGTAATGTAGTAGAAGTAAAAAAGTGGCATGAAAGTAAAGACTCAACTAAAGTACCTGAAATTTGTACTTAAGTACAGTACTTGAGTAAATACTAGTAGTACTTAGTGACATTCCACCCCTGTATTTGAACTATGGTGCAGCAATAAGGTATCTATAGTGGTTATTAGAAACTTTTGGAATGACAACTGAACATTGAAACATACTTGCAAAGATGCTAAAAAACACGTTAAGGTGGAGTTTAACTGGAATACCAGCATACCACACACTTTTAAATCACTTTTACACACACAATATTTCATTTAATCCATACACCAAAATGTGTTTTTTGTTGTTGATTTCAATGATAAGAAGGAAAACCTGTTGGATGCTTCAATACAATTTTTTTTTTTTAAAAGAATCCTGTATTTAAACAAGTAACAATGACAATTTGCTCCTTGTGATATGGACAATATTTCCAAATTACATTTATGTTCCGTTGTGGAAATTATATTTCCATCTTAAAATGGTTCTGGTTATCTAATTCTTCTGATAAGAGTGCAAGGTACTTTGATACTATGTTTAAAATATGATGTGTCAGTAATAGTGCAATTCAATATAAGAAGGCTTCCAAGGTTAGGTACTGAAAACCTGCAAAACTGAAAGATATTGCAACATTTAGCTGGACCAAAAGCACATTCAAGCACAGTAATAACTGACCTAATATACTGTAAGTTATTGCGTTTGCAGCACAAGATGGTCTCATGGTGAAATCATGTGAAATTGGTGCGTCACAGAAGAAAAAGATAATAAAAGATAAATACATCCACACCAGTAACATTTCCTTCTTAAAGGATTCTGTCAACAGACCATGGCACTTTGGTTGATACAGGAAAACTCAAAAAAATCATGTGCAATTTGTTTGTATCGTCAAGATAATAAAAAAATACAGCATGACTGAAAAGATTAAAGAGCAGCTGTATGTGTTCATATTGCATGCATCCCCTATCTTAACCGGCAACATCCAACTTTGAGATAAACAACTAAATTAACAGGAATATGAATTCATTGTACATTATTAATTTATTCCTCTTCGTCCCATTTGCCAGAAATCTGCTCTTCGTGATGTGTGCAATGCTTTGCTGTAGGCAAACGTGTGCATGAGCTGGGCTTAAGAGATGCAGTGATGCCAAATATGCAGCAGACGAGGCCCGTTCAGAAACACTTGAGAACATAAGCGTGGATGTTAGTTTATTACACACAGTCCGTGTTTGCCATCTGTTTTCTCTATGCCACGAGTCTTCAACGTTTTTTAAGCCAAGGACCCCCCTTAGCTGAGAGAGAGACGGATCAGGGACCCCCTACTACATATATTGTATAAAATGAAGTTGCATAATAAACTGGGCCAACAATAACCTGTGGGGCCGCCTAAAGCCTTTATACATACCTTTTTTTTGTTGCATAGAATACTAAGCTATATTAAAATAGGCTAATAGTTGTTGGCATGATTTTATGAGTAATGTTTTAATGTTAAACATAAATGTGGCACAGTAAATCTTTTAGGAGGATGAACTGTATCTGTGGATGGCTACCTCATTGACTATCTTATAGGCCAGTAAGCCTATCATCAGTGGGGATTTATATTTGCTTATAATATGTTGAATTATTTTTAGTGTTTTTTAATTTTTTCGAGAAAAGAAAAACTTAAAAAAAAAAACATAACAATAATTTGGAGGCCTCCCTGCATTGACTTTGAGGACCCCCTAGGGGTCACGGACCCCCTGTTGAAGATCCCTGCTCTATGCCATGCTGATTACCTCAGCCTCAGGCAAAATCATTTCATAATTAGATTTTATTAATCCGTGCAGTCTGTTTTTATATGGTCTCTCTTCAGGAAAACGAGAATACAACGTCAGATTCAAAACAACTAGTTTTGAGCCAAAAATATGGCCAAAAGTATATGGACACCAAACAAAGTACACCCAAACATCACAACTGTGTGATTGTTGAACTTGTATTTCCAAAACCATAGGCTTAACAATGCTCTTCTAATAACAATATGCCTTCATTAACAGGTCATGTACCGCAGTCATTTAAAGTAGCTGTGATAAAACCTATCCTGGAAAAAAACTCCCTCGATCCTGAGGTCTTAGCCAACTATAGACCTATATCTAACCTTCCCTTTCTCTCCAAGATCCTTGAGAAGGTAGTCCCTAATCAATTATGTGACTTTCTATTTGAGGACTTTCAGTCAGGATTTAAAATGCATCATAGCACAGAGATGGCACTGGTGAAAATTTCTAACGACCTTCTAAATGCTGCTGACAAAGGACTTGTCTCCATACTTGTCTTATTAGATCTCAGTGCTGCATTCGACACTATTGACCATACTATCCTGTTACAGAGACTGGAACATTTAGTTGGCATTAACTTGGCTGGTTTAAGTCCTATTTCTCTGAGCGATCTCAATTTGTAAATATTAACGATAAATCCTCCAAGTACGCTAAAGTTAGCCATGGCGTTCCTCAACGCTCAGTGCTTGGACCAATTCTGTTCTCCCTATATATGCTTCCTCTAGGCCATATTATTAGGAAACACTTAATTAACTTTCACTGTTACGCAGATGACACCCAATTATATATGTCAATTAAGCCAGACGAAAGCGGTCAGTTAGCTAAACTTCAAGCTTGCATTAAAGATATAAAATCCTGGATGACCTACAATTTTCTGATATTAAACTCAAACAAAACTGAAGTTATTGTGCTGTACCCAAGCACCTCCGAACTTCATTATCTAAAGATATAGCTACCCTAGATGGTATTGCCCTGGCCTCCACCACTACTGTCAGAAAGTTATTTTTGATCAGGATATATCCTTTAACGCCCATTTAAAACAAACCTCAAGAACAGCCTTTTTCCATCTTCGTAACATTGCCAAAATTAGGAATATCCTGTTGCAAAACGATGCTGAAAAACGAGTCCATGCATTCGTTACTTCCAGGCTGGACTACTGTAATTCTTTACTATCAGGATGCTCAAATAAGTCCCTTAAAACTCTCCAGCTGATCCAGAATGTTGCAGCACACGTTCTGACAAGAACTAAGAAAAGAGATCATAGTTCTCCTGTATTGGCTTCTCTGCATTGGCTTCCTGTAAAATCCAGGATTGAATTTTAAATCCTTCTCTTGACCTACAAAGCTCTAAATGGTCAAGCACCATCATATCTGGAAAAGCTCTTAGTACCTTATTGTCCCACTAGAGCACTGCGCTCCCAGAACTCAGAGCTACTAGTGGCTCCTAGAGTCTCTAAAAGTAGAATGGGAGCCAGAGCCTTCAGCTACCAGGCCCCACTCCTATGGAACCAGCTCCCAATCTGGGTTCAGGGGGCAGACACCGTCACCACATTTAAGACTAAACTGAAAACCCTCCTCTTTGATAAAGCTTATAGTTAGGGAATGAGGAGTTGCAGTGTACGCCTAGACCGGCGGGGCAGGGTGTATAGCTACAGACACAGCACCCCTGCTTTTCTCTGCTTCTCTTTGCAGTCATCAGATTTACCTATCATATAATCAATAATATAGTGAGAGTAGAGGGAGGAAGGCCAGTACAGCCCGATCCGGTTGGGGAGAGTTCTAGCCCGATCAGGCACCTCTCTTTAACCTGCCTCTCTTAAACATGCTATTATAATTCTAGACTGCCGGGGAAGTTCCTTCCTTCCTATGACACAATGAGCAGCTTGTGACTATTACGCCACTGTTCATCACACCCCCAACCGGCACAGTCAGACACCGCCTACCAAGAGCCTGGGTCTGCCAAGGTTTCTTCCTAAAAGGAAGTTTTTCCTCGCGACTGTCGCAATAGCCACTGCTAATGCTTGCTCTTGGGGGAATTACTGAAATTGTTGTGTGGTCTAGACCTACTCTATCTGTTAAGTGTCTCGAGATAACTCTTGTTATGATTTGATACTATAAATAAAATTGAATTAATAACCTCCATTCTTCTTTGAACAGCCGAACATACCTCAGAATTACATCCATAAAGCATGATTCTAGTGCCAATGCAAGAAGTAGTGTACCCTTTAACCATACATGCACAGGTATCGCAGAGGTTGAAAACTGAAGACGTCTGGCAATAGGGATGCTGGGAAGGCTCTTAACAAAGTTTTGGACCCTGGCTGGCCACCCAAGAATTAGAAAGTTCGGCCACTTCCGCTTTCTTTGTGTTCGCATTCTAAATTCCGGTGAATTTCTGAGGACTATGGTTAACTGCTCCTCAGATCTCTGCAGGTTAAAATCCAGACAGCTAGCTAGACTATCTGTCCAATCTGAGTTTTCTGTTGAACGACTAAAACTACCTTTGAACGTACACGTTCCACCAAAACAAGTTCCTCCTCAAGGCTATTTTGCAGCGGCCCTTACCGCCGCCCAGGACGATTGTGATTGGTTTAAAGAAATGCCAATAAACCAGAGCACGTTTTCGTCCCATCCTGGAATTCTGTGCGGACTAGCCAGACCCTCCTCCACAGTGCTTTGGAGATAGGTCTGGCAATGCGAGACTAGCGTTCCAGTTCATCCAAATGTAGTTGAGGTCAAGACTGTGGAAGGTTATTTTACATGAAACTGGTGCAACGATTTCTTTATGGATGTTTTGTGCGCAGGGACTGTGGCATGTTGAAACAGGACCTTTTCCAAAAAAGGAACTTTGTTGGTACAAAGTTGAAAGCACACTATTGTCTTAGATAGCATTGTATTCTGTAGAAGTTAGAATTCCCTAAAGTGAAACTAAAAAAACCTGGCCCAAACAATGAAAGCCGGCCCCAGAGAAGAGAACACAAGGCTGAAGTATGTGGGCACACTTTTGGCCAGATAATTAGGCCTTCAATCCATATCCTCATGTTAAATAACAGTATGCTACATCACTGACAAAAAGTTATAGAACTGAAAGCACATTTTACATCTATAACTATGCATTAGCAGGGAAATGAGGAGGAGTTTGAAAACACACAAGCCTCTGCCTTACGGTGTGGATGATAATTTCCTCCCTTCCATCCATCAACCTTGATCACAGAGCTGCTGGAAATATTGGTTCATTTTTCAACAAATCCCAAAGGTAAGGAATGATTGGAAAAGAAAAGTGAAGTAAAATGGTTGTAGAAAAAAAAAGTCTAATCTGCTGCTAAATTAATGTAGCTGCCCCTATATTGTATTTCTAAAGTTGCATTGTAATAACTCAAACACTGAATAATTAGATTGAGTTAACAGTTCGATTAAAACATTCACAGTAGCTCATCTAAGATAAAATAAGATAAAAGTGTCACACACTCTGGCTCTATATTTGCATATCTCTATTTATTCTGACGACGTTTCGGCCCTCGGTCCTTCTTCAAATCAACAATCAAAGACAGACACAACCACAGGTACTATATAGGCCACACCTTTGTTACACATCTGATGTTGATTAGGTAATCATGTAGCATCATTGGGGTAAAAAAACATTAATATTATTACCACAACTTATGTTTAACCATACAGTCTATGTGTTTAACACTATGTACAAAGATCTCAATTTCATATGCAATAGTAAAATATTTTATATCTATATATCAAAAATATGCAATACTGTACGGCTATGTCCTGGAGCCTCCCGTCTGGTGTTGTCGGGCTTCTACTTTTCAAAATAAAAGCTGTGTGTATTATTAAATTATTAATTATATGTGTTATTTGTGTCTGTATTTATTGTTAGTTTATTTTATATTATTGTTTTTATGTATGCACCTTTAACCAAAACAAATTCATAGTAAGTGCTACTTACCTGGCAATATATCTCTTTCTGATTCTGATTCTAAAAATGTTACAAAGAAATTACTATCTGTGTGATAAAAAGCATCCAGAGAAGGTTATGTATTTTGGTTCCCTGCTGACGTACAGCAGCTCCAGGAGAGCACACATCAGATAACACTCCTCTTTACAGTGTCAGGATCACCCCCCCCCCCCCCCCGCCCGCCTGGTGAAGATCCTGCAGCTGTGGGTTGCACCGGAATGATCAATGAGCGCTTTGAGTTGAGAATGATGGCAGCCTGCTGCACTGGAAACCAATATATTTAAAGGATAACAAATGGTTTGACCTGGGTAAGCTGTGGTCGTCACAAACCTTGCAGCTGGCCACTTTGAAACTAAACATCCTTTTTCTGTTTTCTTTTGTGCACATTAAAAGGTCTTTGACTGACTTGACCAAAAAGGCTCTCGACAAATTCAATTTAGGAATGTTTTAGCCATGCTAGCAGCATTGCTCTAAAGAATGTTGGTTCTGTCAGTCAGGTTGGTCGTTCCAACACTTTGGTCCAGACTGAAATAGATGTACCTCAACAACGAGATGGATTGCCATGTAACTTGGAACAGACATTTGTGCTCCACAGAAGATAGATCCACTGACTTTCCCAATAGCACCACCAGCAAGCCAAAGTTTCCACTTATTCTGTGATTTTTTTTCTAATAAACATTTCAGTTAGTCAAATACATTGGTACTGTATATGACTTGCAAAACAAATACCATTCTCACTGCCTTTAGCTCTACGTTATTGTTCCAAGCTAATTTGTATGCTAAACTAAGAAATGAATAGCTGTACAGTCTCAAAGAGCAACGCATTCTCATGACCATGTTCGTATTTTGTACAAAAACGTATGCACAACAATTTGTATGATATCCTACGAAACTACAGCGGGCCGTTTACGTAACATTTGAGTGTAGCCAAGAAAACGCGAATGTGAGCTGGGTACAGAGCACCGAGAGGGCCGCTGCAAAAGGTTAATGTCATGCGGCGCAATAGTTAAGTTTAGGCACCAAAACAACCAGTTCACTAGTTAAGATTAGAAAAAAAAAATGGTTTGGATTAAAACACCATCCCTTGAAGTAGTACTCCCAGGATACGATACATTTTTCCTGGGTGAAAGTTTTGTGTTTTCCATGAGACACGAGCTCTGCTCCCCTGCTTGAAAGCCATGTTTTATGACCCATCCATCCACCCGGACCTCCTCCCTACGCGGACCACGGCACTATATACAGCAGCAGTCAATGTAGTGCATACGGCAAAAAATATGTGGAATACATACAAATTATAGTGCAATACTTTTTGTAGCTATATGTACGAATGGTTCGTGGGAACACCCTGCACACGGGTGGCATGGCCTCATTAAAGATAAAACCATGCAACAACAAACGGATGTTTTGCTGTCTGGTGGTGTGTTCTTGATATTCCTGTTAACAACTTCCAAATAGTGACAGGATGGTTTCACTCACAATAGCAAAAGGGGGTTTGACTGAATAAACATTGTTAGCAATCTAGGAACACTAGGTTTGGCAATGATCCAAAGAGAAAGTCATCTCGAGAGGAATAAAAATTGCCGTTTTAATAGGCCGTGATGAAAAGCAGCCACAGGCATATTAGGTAAGGGGCAGAGTCCAGATAATCACATACAAGACTTCATGGACTTGTTGCCTAGCTACAGAGGCTACTGTATATGAAATTCACATACCAATGTGGCTTTAGTTCATTGAAAGAAACACATTCACATGTCTTCTCTAAGAGTCGTTGAATTCAATCTAAAATAAATAAATAAAATAAAAGGTCTAGTATTACATTGGCTTTTATCAATAAAGGAAACTGAAACTGAAATGAGAAGACCAAAGAGGAAAATTGCAACACTGCATCACAAAAGAACTGGCATGAACTCAATGTCATAAGGTGAATATCTATTGAAGTACCTGAGGCTGTTTCATTCTTTGATTTTAGGTTTTTTATTATAATGTCTATAAGGTTCCTGACATTGGGGTGAGATTCTTTATGCTTTAGGGGAACTCCAGCGACTTTTTATATCAAAGTACAGTATGTTTAAAGGGAAGAAGAATGCATGGAATAAAAAAGATGAAATCTTTAGTTCTGCTGCATCGATGTTGATTTTCTTTTTTTTTTTAAGTTGTCCATTCGAAAATGTGAGAGAAGTGCAGTGCTAAATCAGTGAAGGACATTTTAATGTTTACTCCTTTAACAGAAATGATTACTCCTTTATTGAAACAAGGTTGATGAGTGTGCTAAGCAGGGCAAGAATGAGTGAATTTTGTCATTGGCGGGTGAAACTGTCTATCTACCTAGCATGTTGGCAGGTAGCCAATGAGAATTGAGTGATTACTGAGTTGTTTTTTGCCACTGTATTGTTCTTTCACATTTCAACCAAGTCCGCCATTTCCTTGGCTTTGAGCTTAAAAAGAACGTGGCGGCACACTACTGGGGTGAAGAGGCCGGCTGATACAAGCAACCAACAAAAAGATGTGGATAATTCAAAGAAAAGTAAAAGAAGACCTTTTAATACCAAGTGGACCGTTGGCAACAGCTGAAAGTTTTGTGAGTGGCCGATTTACGACAGCAGTACGGAGCAAATGTACTGCAGTCGATGCTCGTGCATTTGCTGTATTGTACCTTCATGTGGCAAAAATAATAATAATTGGCTGGTCAAAAACCTGTGTGGCTAGTGGATTTTAAAATCAACCTGCCACACAAAAAAACGTTAAATTCAGGCCCTGATGAAGAGACTGAATCTTTCCAATTCCAAAAACAGCCTAAACAGTCATGCAAGAGCTGCAGAGTTGGCTGATAATTCTTTGTGATCCCTGCTGGGTGCCCAGATAGCTCAGTTGGTAGAGCGGGAGCCCATATGTAGAGGTTTACTCCTCGACGCAGTGGGGCCCTGGGTTCGACTCCAACCTGTGGCCCTTTGCTGCATGTCATTCCCTGTCTCTCTCTCTTTCTCTCTCTACCCTTTAATGTCTTCATCTGTCCTGTCAAAATAAAGGCTGAAAATGCACCCAAAAAATAATCTTAAAAAAAAAAAAAAAGGGATCCCTTCCACATAATTTTGTGTCAACTGTTCTTGTTAAGAAATACTGAATTCATGCTGTTGCTGTTGCTTACAATACAACTAGCAGCCCACAACAACACTGTGTCAGAATGGCCCTCGGAATATATCGGAACCTCTCTGACAAACTGTTGTCAAAACTGAACTATACTATATTCAAGTGTTTACTTCCTGCCTATTGCAACGGATTGTATTATATTTTATAAGTGCTCATGCTCTTGTATCCATAGCTTCGTGTGGCAGGTAATGCAGCAAAACGCCCATACAATCTTCTGTTTTTCTGTTTGCTTGTCACGGTTATTCCCTCTGTAAAACTTCCACTTTTATAAAAAGGTGATTTATTTTTTGTTCTTGCTCAGGCCCTGGAGTGGTACATATAAAAGCTTGGTTTAAAAAACATCCTCCTGCCAGCCAGGTGAAACAGCAGTGATGACCACCGCCCCGGGCCTGAAAGCGAGAAATGAAACTAGTTCACACTGGGCAGGATGACTATAAGGATCAGAGTTGTGGGGTATAGTTTTTGCCATCCTACACAACACAAGCTCATGACTTTCTGCACACAACTGATGGAAACATGCATATTTAATTTCTTTTTTTTTTTATATTTGCATGTGACTGTTAGAATCCCAATGGTAACAGCTCAGATCATTCTTTCTTTTTCTTCGAATATCTTTGAGTAGGACCAGCCCGTTCTAAGATATTCAAAGTTTTGGGAGCTGTCACAAGCCTGCACAATAGGATGGATTATTCATCACCACGTATTCCAGAAAAAACACGTAACCTCTTTGTCTGCCCATAGCTGGGTTTCCAGTGTTTCGCTGTTGTATTTATCAAGACAATAAATCAGTTTTATTTTAATTAAAATAGAATTCCATCTGTGATCGCCGTTCTAAATCTGCTTAGAGGTAACCTTAAACTGTGCAATATCAAAGTGGGTTAATCCAAGAAAAGGCAGAAATCAGAATCCTGGCTCGACGGCACCCCTCGGCGGAAGTCTTCTCGTTGATGTTTGCACAGCATGAAATGCTTAATGACCTGCAATTCTGGCACTGATGGTCACCACAATGGTCAAATTGCTGCTGACTGAAATGTCAGTGTCTGAATGTTTTATCTTCGTTGGAGACACGAGCATGAGCATTGGAGAACGCTTTAATGTCAGAATGCAGGCATCTCAATTACGAGCCTGTCCACCATCATAAAATGACATGGCTCCCTGGTCATTTGCACAATACACTTGTATTAACAATAATGATCTATTTCAGTACTACAAGAAGACTGGAAAATGAAACCATGTATCCATATAAACAGTCAGTTTAATGGAAATGTACTAATGGAGTTTTGGGTTTCGGAACAAATGGAGAGGAAGCCAAATTATGTTGCAAATTACATCTGGTAGAGTGAATCAAGGCAAATTAAATTTGTCTTTGACATGGCTACCAAATAAGTAAAACAACACAGTATACATAGATACATATTGTATTATAATACCAATGTGGTATTGCTGTGCAAGAAGAAACAAAGTGCAATGGGTGTGAAGTGTTCACAGGCTGAGAAGGACAGAAAGAACCTGATGGGAGTGGGGATGTCCTGGATGAAAGTGGCACGATGGCTAACTGAAGTATAAAAATTATGTGAATCGTGTGTGTGTGTGTGTGTGTGTGTGTGTGTGTGTGTGTGTGTGTGTGTGTGTGTGTGTGTTCTTCATTAAATGGAATATTTACCAGGGGAGAATCATTGACACCACCATCTCTCAAGCTCTGATTCAACTCTAGGATTCAGGAAGGACAGTGTGTGTGAGCGTGCATTAGTGCGCGTGTGTGTCTGTTGTGTGTGTGTGTGTGTGTGTGTGTGTGTGTGTGGTCGTCATTAGATGGGATATTTACCAGGGGAGAATCATCTTATAAGCTGTGATTCAACTCTAGGATTCAGAAGTACAGTGTGTGTGTGTGTGTGTGTGTGTGTGTGTGTGTGTGTGTGTGTGTGTGTGTGTGTGTGTGTGTGTGTGTGTGTGTGTGTGCGCGCGTGTGCATGCGTCACGGGGACCCGTGTAAACGTCCTGTGCCATTAATGTGCTGACGGCGACATTGATGGAATGCTCACATGGCACTGATATTGATCCCTTAAGCTCTGTAACCCGCTTATGATGAATGAGTCAGTGGCTGTTGGATGGCCTATCTTTATACTGTCTGCCACGGGAAGACCTATCTGCATGCAATTAGCATGTTGATGGCATCGCAGTGCGCTTGATGCCGCTGCTGCGCGAGCACAGACAGAATGACAGAGTGAGAGGGAAGGAGCAGATTCGGCTCTGCATTATTCAACAGGATGATCGTGGATGCTGGCAGGGGAGCCGGTGTTAGCCTGGCACTGCCTGACCAATGGGATTCTGCGGCAGCAGCGCTCAACACATCATTTCAGCTCTAGTGTGCCATGAGAAGTATAAGCATGTAGGAGTAAGTGAAGCAGCGCCCACACCTTTGCACGGTGCCCGATGCAATTTTCAGGAGTTCATCCTCATCTACTGTGGTGATGCATTTACATGCCATAACATCTGTCAAACTGATGCATTGCTGTAGATCCTGGTGATAACATGGATAATGAGAATATAAGTAAGCAAGCATCAATCAGGTGGTTGACTGCTCTTAAAACTGGAAGCTGAGACTGATTTACTTTGAGTACTCTGAGGCAAACAGAACCACTCAAGGATGAAAGCTCCAATAAACAGTCTATATCATATAAACACTGAGTCAAATGAGTCACGTAAAGGCTCTGTCCCCCCCAAACGTCTGATTCTTTTCACTCACTCCTTGTGGTGACTTCAGAGAATTTTGTTTTTATGTGCTAAGGTTGAAAAAAAAAAAGGTTTCTGCCACCCAAATACTGGTGGTGAATTTGGTTTTGTTTGTGACGCTCAAAGATTGGAAAAAAATAATTTAATACATTTAATAGCAACTAAAAATTTTTGATAGGATGAATTTGAATAATTATGGTGATTCCTTAACTTTCCACTTAGTGCCAGCATCAGGTCAAAATTTGTCCAAAACTAATGTATGAAATCAATGCTAGCATATAATTTTTAGCATGTAAGCATGCTGATGTTAGCTCAAAGACCACTGTGTCTATAAAGGTGCATAAGCAATGCTGCGCAAAGGTTGTTGATAATATCAACTCAACTTCCAAACAAATACAACCCCCCCCCTCTTCAGAAACTCTCAGCCCCGCATATTCACGGACAGATTGTTGCTGATTGGCTGGAATAGGTGACCGTGCAGAAATATTTACTGAATTTGACAAAAAGTGTATTGGATTAGCATCGGTAACTATACCTTTAAGTCCAGCCTCACAGAGCTGATAGCATGTCTATGTAGTAGGCTCTTGTTTCAATGCTCTATGTTTTAATTCCATACACCTTCATTGTATCAGGGTGGTGGGCAGAAAGCTCAGTGACCGATAGTCAGGGAGAATCAATACTCAGATGCCTGTGGCTAACTTGTGCGGTGGTCTGTATGTTTGAGTCCTAACAAAATGCCAAAGTAAGCACCGGAGAACACAATGTTTCACATTAAATTAAAGTGATAATCTCAAAGATTTTCATTTAAATAATTATGTTTAGGCAATGTCTTTTACTGAATGATGTAGTACAATGGTGATTGAGCCATTGTACTATGGTGTCTATGACATTCCTGGGAAAAATCTTAAGCGCTTCGCTCTTCAGCTCACTTGTGTGTGAAACGGCCCAGGTGCCAACTGCCAATTGACTGACGTCACACAGGCGCCACTGACACAAAACACCTGCAATCACCGCTTATCGTAATAGGCGCCACCAGTGAAACGGACATCTTTGAAGGTGTAAGTTCAACCTAGCGCTTGAAAACGTTATCAAAATCACACACACCAAATCAAAAGAACGTAGCTTTTTTTAACATTTTTTTCCAGTGGTAAATGCTAACTTAATGACAAACTCTTGTTTTGATCAAATATTCGATAGAGTTGCAAAATAACACAAAGTAAAGGCCTATAGCCCAACAGATTGTGGTCCCCTAAGTGTTTGTGTCAGTTGGTTCTCATGGGTCACATAAGCCAGTTGAATTATTCATCATAGACTTTGAAACAAACAGTATAGGATGCATCAGTTCACTTAGCTGTTGCCAAGTTGGCAATTACAAGAGGAAGAGGGAGAGACAGAGTCTGGGAGAGGCATCATGGAAAGAGAGTATAGAAATAAAGTAAGCGAGCACCAAAGAGTGCAGAGTCAAGGCTATTATTGAATTTGATTATCTCCCAGTCGGGCGGCTGTAGAGATGCTTTGTCACTTACTTTACATCGAACATCCCAACTGATACACAGAGAGCAGCGAGGAAGGTTGGAGAAAATGTAAACGCTGCAAGTGTGTGTGTTTGTGTAGGGCAGAGCTTGTGTGTGTGGGCGCTGTAGATCTGACGTAGAGTAGATGAAGAGGATGTTTCTCAATGGCAAACCTCTTTTTTTCTTCTTTCCATTTTTCTCCATGTCCAGACAAGCATCAATATAATGAGGAATCAAGACTTTCTCCATGCAGCGTCTTTAATCAAAGGGGAAGAAAAGAGGGGCTGTTTCACTACATGACTGTAATCAATGGATGCACTGCCCTTAATCAGCTGCAGGCTGACAGGGGCACTGGGAAGTGCACACACACACACACACACCAGTTTGAGCCTCATTTGCATGTAAATCAGAGCTTTTTGGAGCTGAGATGAGATGCAGCACAGAATAAGCTGCTCTCTCATACGATCACCTCGGTCGTAATTGGTCACACACATAACTATTTACATGTTTCAAAGATTACAAAATGTATGTTAAACTGGTGTCACACAAAATTAGGCAGAGAAAGAGAAAAACGCCATGCAATTACATGTGACAGCCTCGCTCTGTCTGGTCTGGCACGCTCTGCTGCTCACATCTCCATGCAGCTGCAGCCAAACTCACATTGTTCAAACAATAGGGAGCTAAAGGGGCACACCTTTATGTCAGCATTTACAAATGCATGCATATTAGCATCATTATGTGGCTACTTTGATCAAATTATGGGTTACGTTAAAGCCTTGTGTATCATGTCATCCTAACCAAATATTATCCAAATCACATGATTTGCAGTGATTCATTTCAAAGAACTTACAACACACTCTGGAATTCGTTAACTAAGCCTTTTGTGTATATACTGAAAAGAAGAAATGAAAGGTAGGACTAAAATATCATCAAAGACACACTGCAGGAACGCAGAAACTCAAAAATTGTCTCAGTTTATAATGCATAATGCAAACTCTGGTAGAAAGCATCCCCAAACGTCCATCCAATAGTAACGTACTGTAACTCCAGATTCTATGAGTACACGCACAACCGGCACATACGGGTACTTCGCTAAAACTCAAGGCCGCGCCCCCTTTTGGGGGATAGAAAACAGACGGTCCCATAGAAGTCAATGCAATTTGACGTGTGTTTGGATCATAATTTTGACAAATGTGTGTGGATTTTTTTCTTGTTAAACAGATGGCTTGTTTTATACACGTCTAATGTTTATATTGTGACCTGAGCATTCACGATACCTTAATAAACTAAGTTTGATCGCCGCTGGTCTGGTCTATAGCCTGGAGCCAAAGCCCATCTATCAGGATCTATTTTAGGACATGGCAAGAGGACAAAGACCGGGGTTTTTGGATGTATTGTTGGTGCAACAAACTACTCAGCAACCTTTCGGCATAGTTATTAATTCAAAACGGTTTGTTTAAAGTCAAAGTTTGGAGCTATTTACATTTCTATGGGGAACAAGGGATTGTTTTCTCCTATAAGTGGGCGTGAATCTGTTCAGAGACATTCTATGACGTTGCGCCGGTTGTACATATAGGCATTGCAGTCTAACAGTGTTGGAATGTAACTTAGTAGATTTACTCCAGTACTGTACTGAAGTATGCATTTGAGGTACTTGTACTTTACTTGAGTCTTTTCTTTTCATGACACTTTCTACTTCTACTCCGCTATATTTCAGAGAGAAATATTGTACTTTTTACTCCACTACATTCATCTGACTAATTCATCTGAGTTACTAGTTACTTTACAAATTAAGATTGTTGCACACAAAACACATGTAGTTTATAAAATATGTTTTATTATAAATTATAGACCTAGATGTCCAGCTGAAATGATTAGACCATTAAACACTCAGTGGATTGACAGAACTGTGGAAGTGAGAGGATTGTTCTGCATCGAGTACTTTTACTTTTCATACTTATTTTTGATGATAATTATATACTTTTACTTAACATTTTCAATGCAGGACTTTTACTTGTAACAGTGTTTTTACAGTGGGGTATTAGTAGGCTACTTTTACTTAGCCTAAGTAAAGGATCTGAATACTTCTTCCACCACTGCCATCTGAGAGCTTTTGCTATTGGGTAGCAATAGCAATAGCTCTCAGAGGGAGAGAGACTCTTAAAGTGCGAAGCCTATTTGAAATAGAAGCGCTTATCCTTTTCGGGGTCACTGGAGCCACCGATCCCAGCTGAGATAGGGTGAGAAGGGAGGTACACCCTGGACAGGTTGCCAGACTATCACAGGGGTGACACATAGAGACAGACAACCATTCCCGTTCCCAGACAGACCAAAATTAAAGATGCTGTTTAGCAGAACAGAATCTTGGTACTTTTGCATAGTGTGTAACTTCAATTTTTAAGGTTCTTGTCTTGAGTATTTCTCTTTTTATGCTACTTTATACAATACTTATTTCAGAGAGAATTGTTGTGCGTTTTACTCCATTTAATTTTTTGACAGCTAGTTTACATTTTGGAGTTTGCCTGGTAACCTTACGGTGACGACAAGACTCCAGGAAGTCACTTTGTTTAGCCAAGAAATAGTCAAGGACGTAACCCACCTGAGACCACAAAGTGGTGTTTTTACATTTGATTTTTTAAGGTTTGAACAAACGACGTATATGGTGTTAATTAGTGAGCTTTACAGGTGTTGGTTAGCAGATTTTGTTACCCTCAGACAGAGCCAGGGTAGCCGTTTCTCCATGTTTCCGCATGATGCTTAGCTAAGCTGACCGGCTGTTGCTTCCAGTGTCATATTGAATGGACGGATACGGCAGTGGTATCGATATCGTCATCTAACTCTTGGAAGGAAATCAAATCACAAAGTTATGCTTTGGTTAGGTTTAGGCACAAAAAGATCATGGTACATCTCAGTCTGCTTTAAGTCTTTCCTGTACTGATTGACCAATGCTTTTTTTCTCCGTTAATGAGCCAGTGTGAGATTCTACAGGCTTATTGACAAGAAGTCTATGATTTATTTAACTGAAATCAGGAAATGGCACTGTTGTTAAACAATGTCACCGTATTACATGTTTTGTGTCTGCACATACCGAGGTTTGGTAAATTAACTAAAACTTTACAGATGCATTCGATACTCTAATTAAACAGACTGCCAAATTAATCTTTAAACCTAAGTACTTTGATTCAGTTAATGTGGAAGAGAAAGGGACAGGCTCGTATTGCAGGTGTCAGTACCTGGATAGGACTAATGCTTCTTTTTGTTGAAGCACCGCACTGACAGCTTACCAATTAATCACGCCAGGGGGAAATCTAGCTGTTTCAATATGCAAATAGTCTCAAGGCGACACATGAAAACTAGGCTCAGCATAGCAATTACGCTGATCTTCTGCTGATGGCTTTCCGGTGAAGAGGTTTCATGGGGGAAAAAGCACCACAATATGAATCCAAACAACTAACAGAGCATTGAGCTCTTGTGGCAAATAAGCACGCAGTATTTTCCAAGTACTACCACAGTGCTAAAACTGAGAAACATACGGAAAACCTTATTTATACAGCACTTCTGAAAGACCTGGGTAACAAAGTGCTTCACAGAAAGTAACACAGGGGAGAGTATACAGTGCATACAGAGGAAAAGACAAGATCCTTGACTGAATTAATGGAAATAAACATCATTTGCCTAAAGAAAAAATCAGGACATCATACCATGTCTGCAATAAAACTGCTTTGTGCTGGTTTTTGTAAAGTAGCTTCAACGTATTTGAGCAAACACAATGATGTTTTCACAGAGAAAGAGAGGCATCAATACGGATGAAGTGCAGTTCGTTTGTATGCAGCCTTGAAAGCATGAAAAGCAATTAATGCAAGAAACAGAAACACGTGGGACGTGTCTAACCAATTTATGTCTTAAAATGCTCAACAATAACATGACTTAAACATACTACTCTTCATATGTTTTGCATAATCACATAAACATAATTACAATATGTCATGCACATGGCTTAAACCTCATTTGCGTCACATTATTATTAGATATTTTTTGGTGACCAGTCATGTAAATGTAGCTGTAGATGTAGAAAATGCCCACATACGATACTACTGGATATTCACAAACCAATATTGTCTGCTGAAAAGTATTTTGAGCAAAAAGCAGAGGACAGCATAGATAAGAGAGCATTTTAATGTCAACCTCAATTATGCGCAGTGAGCCTTAAAAAGTAAAGGATGGATGGAAAGTGTAGAGAATGGGTGAGAAATAGTGTTTGGCTAGCAGCCTGATCACCTGAGGGACAGAAGACAATGAGAGAGCTATGGAAGGGATCAAAGGAAGAGCGCGAAGGATCAAGCGTGGAATAGATTGTCAGGTAAATCCCCTTATTTACACAGACAGCCTTGAGAGCCTATCTTGTGAAGCATTGTACCAGCCTTCAGGAATCAATCTATGCTCAATAGCTAGGCTATATGTGTCAGGGTTCAAGATAGTACAGCAACATGGATGTTTTTGATAGATGTTACATGGCTTTTGAGGAATACAAAACAAGTGCCGCAGTACAACCAAGGGGCAATCTCCCATGCTGAGCAATGACGCACATGCGGAAGTGCCAAAAACTGCAGTTCATCGGGTGGCCGCTTGAGGCTGGCTCCAGAAGTAAGTCAATTTCCATAGACCCCCATGTTAAAAATGGCCAACTTTACAGCAGAACATGTTTAAAGCCTGGTTCAAAAAAGGTCTTTTTTTTTTGGTCTCTATAGCTAAGTTTACCATTCATGACAACTCTGTTATTTTTTAAATCTGTAATTATTTTTTATACACATTAGCTTAAGTTATATTCAGGATTAAAGTTCTGCATAAATTAGGGTGTGGTCACTTTGATTGGCAGGTGCCTGTAGTAAGACGAGGCTAGCTCTGCAGCTGTGCTCTCCGACACTACAACTAGCTAAAGCTAATTTGACTCACTGCACTAGACAAGTTTCAAGCAAATATCCAACGCATAATGTGGCTTGCTGTACGTTATGATTGTACTAACGGACATTCCTAAGAAGTCTACGCTCCAGTTCTTTCTGTATGTGAAATTATAATATATTTTTCAACGCCCGTGAGCATTATTAGCACGTTAATTAGCCATAGACAGAAGCCTTGGCGAAGGACGCTAACGGTATGCTAAACCGACTTGCACTGAATCTTAAATGTAATTTGTAGTGTTTAAATGTAGAGTGATAACACTCAGAACAAAGGGTGTTTGTTTGAGGTTGGAAAATAAATAGTCACTAAGTTATTACCGTCAACTGCAGGAACTGTTAACAGTTAACATTGATTCATTCTAATAATTTGAACATTGAAGTAATTCAGGTTGTATTGTTTGCAGTAAAGACATCTTTGAAGGCAGTTATACCTGTTTGTATTTTTTCCCTCTAACGGTTAGGTGATCCAGACCGGCTGGACCACACTTTGAAAGTCATCACTTATTTTAAGACTTTTAAATTTTGCCCAATTGTGACACTTGGTTGTTATTCATCAGTTCTATTATTATGATCATGGTTACACATTTTTCATTTATTGAGGGGGAGGGTCATCCATGTAGCTCTCAGTGTCGGCCCCCCCTCAACAAAGAATAAAAAGACATGACCGTCCCCTATTTTCCTCCGGTGGTCCATTCCATAATGTCCCTTAAGCTGGGCAACTTGTCTCCAGTAGCCCAGCGAGCAGCATGACAACAGGGCTAGCACAGAATAGCTTATCCTAGACTAGCTTCTTAGCCATTGCTAGCTTGGGAGCTTTGAGCGAGGTGGCCGTAGTTTCAGCAACCATGCTTCTACCTACCGCTGACCTCTGACACAGAGGTAGTGTATTTAGCTACAAGTATTTAGCCACGATTTGGCTAACAGCAAAAGTGTAAGTGAAATATACTTAACATATGGATCAACAGCAGAAAAACAATGGTATGCTGCAAGAGTGGTTTGACTATACTACTACTAGTACATACTACTGATGTTTTGACAAATTTCAACATGTTTTTTTACTGTGACTCCATCCATCCAATCCATTGTACCTCCATGAAGGAGCCAAATGTTTAAAGCCACTTTGCATGCCTACAAGGGGTCAGTTTCTAACACTCTAAGATTGTGGGTGAAGTATTGTATAGTATAGTCGGCTACAGCACAATGCTCTGGTATTGGCGAGATAAGCAATGGATGTCCAGTCAGAAACCAATGCAATTAGCAGGAAAAAAAGGGAATTATTTCAGCGGTCTTGTTAAATGTCTAAATGAATGAACCAACAGCTTGTTCTAAAGCCACTTTGGATTTGCATGTTCCTCCATCCCTGTCAAAATTAAGTATGCAGTTGAATAGAACATAACACAGTACTGGAGTTCTGTTTGTCATTTATTCTACATTTAAAAGCCCTTCAACCAATTTCCTCACACAGATGGCACAGCAAATGCGATCAGGGATACCAGCACAATTGTCTCCATCACTCTGCAGCCATTTGTAACCCATATCAGTGATTTTCTTGGCAAACAGAAAACACTCAACCAAAGCAGAGGCTTATTGCATCCTCTTAAAATTCAATAGCTGGTATGAAATTGGATATTCTTAGGAGTCAGATGAACACTTCAGTGCAGAGCTGATGAGCACATTCACTCACTTTTACATCTGGTGACTTGAATTACAACCAGTAGAGTAAGAACATCTATCATTAGCGCATTAGTGCGAGCAGAAATCAAATATTGATGTCACTTGGAAAGGGCTATATAGGTGATTGCGGTGCACATGTGCATTACAGCAATTAAAAATTACGGGGTAATTATTCATCTCATACCTTTTGTTTTCTGCCACCTGCATGCTCTTGCGGTCATTGTCAGCGCGCCATCTGAAAACATTTCCCCACAGCTTTTACATTGCTTATTTCCCGATAACCACACAGAGGCTTTACAAAATGAACCATTGATCACAGAGGAGAAAGATAAAGTAGTATAGATCAGGCGGCTAATTTGAATATGAATGAAGTGTCGGATCAATGAGTGACCATGCAGCACCTCTTCACACACGAGTCAACAAAACCATTATGGGTGGGGAAAATGGGAGATTTTCTGTATTGAAAGACAATATGCACACAAACAACACAAAGGTTTTCTTGACTTTTCGCTCTTGTGCCACTGTATTATTGTTCCAAGGTGGACTTTTGCGTGGACTTTTGCGTTTCTTTCATGCTTCATCTCTTCTCTTCCCTCTTAATGCTACACGTATTTTCAGTAGAAGTCACAAGACTATTGGCTGTGGACGAAGGACAAAAGTTGAAAAGTGTTGTAAAACAAGCTGATGACTTGAACGTTGACAGGTTTAGTTTGGTTCTGCACTTTATGTGATAAAACAAGAGATATAGAGATACTGATACTTTCAAGCTTTCCAAATTGGAGCAGAATGAGGTGACTAGAGTCTCTCAAAATCTGACGAAAATCTTTTAAACTGACCTTTGTTGAGCTGAAATGAAGACAGATTCAGCAACTGCACGGCCTATTTCTCGCTTAAAATGTTTTCAGAAACATGTTTCAGTGAACTATTTTAGTACAATATGAGATCGTATTCTGAATGGCCGCCATGACAGTCTGTCTATGAATTTCCGGAGAAAACAAACCCATGTGACGCGTTCGTCCAATCAGCTGCCGGTTTTCATTTTTTGGGCAACAATACAGATTAGCGCCGCCTGCTGTTATGGAGGCGTATTACGTCTCGTCTCGTCTCTTTGGTGTGTTCTATGGCACTTTTTGGACCAACACAGGGAGACTGATCATTTTGACTGGCTTTTCTATTGACGGTCAGCCGTCTGGTTGGTGTGTAAGCAGCTTAACATGACTCAAATTGGTTGTTTTGTCAAAAAAAAGTATAGAAAATCCAAAGATATTCAATTATATATAATAGGAATGTTATTTAAACAAATGTTTTGCATATTCCTTTAAATAATGATCAATAAATTAACTAAATCAACAACAAAGTATATATATATATATATATATATATATATATATATATATATATATATATATATTTTTTTTTTTTTTTTTTTTTTTTTTTTTATTCATTCTTTCAGCATTAGTTATCTTTGGAAAAATGTAGAGGAATTACAAGGTCGAAAAAGTGGGCAGACAAATCAGGCCCTTAATGGAATTTCAGGAGTTTTAGAACCCAATTCAACATACAGACTAAATTCACCTCGACATTCCAGCTCCCCTATTCTGAGTCATTCATTTCTCTTCATCTTTCCCTCTAGTGCATTGACCGAAAGGTTGGAACGCTGCCTGGACAAATTGCCAGTCTCAATCAAAGAAATAACACTCACATTAAAAAAAACTGAAGTTTGATGCCAAATGTGATGCAGTCTGTAAGAAGGGACATCAACGTTTGTATTTCCTCCGGAAGTTAAAGCTTTAGTGAGTAACTTTTTTATAATAATAAAAGTCTGTTACATCCCAGTCATTGCCAAATGAGTTGCTAAAAACTAATTAACACTATTGGCTCCACAAAATTATCTCAGTACTTCTCAGCATGGCTGTGTTTAGAAATTGGTGTCGTCCGGCAACTATTGTGCGCAGAAACTCAAGTGAAGATGATGACCTCTTCTGAACAGTCCATCGTGTTTTTATAATCCTCCGTGTCCTCCTTGGCTACTAGCAACTGTGTGGAGGAGGGGTGGGGGGTGAAGTGCGATCACAGAAGGCTTGTACCATGTGGATGCACCGACAGAATTGTCATGACTTAGAATTCCTCATGGGGGAGACAGAAACTACGACCTATAGCTTTAAATGATGTCTTTATTTTAAGTCCTTTATTGTTTCTGTTCTTACTTTTGCCATGCTTGCTTGGTACGGTAACCTGAACATCAGGGACAAAAGCCTCCTAAGCCATGTTGTAAAGGTGGCTGGCAAAGTGATAGGTTGCCCACAGTCCCCCTTGATGGCTATCTTCTTTCAAGGTTTTTTTATTGGATGATAAAATTGCAAAAAGCAATTACTGTACAGTGGGATGTGCATATTTTTCCCCTTTTTAACCAGAACATACCCCCCCATGACCCACCCACCCACCCGTTTATGAACAAACACCGTCTAAATTATAATAAATAAAACATAAAGGTTAAAAAGTTAAGAAGGTACAGAATGACAACAAAAAAAAAAATTATATATATATATATATATATATATATATATATATATATATATATATATATATAAATAAAGAAAACACCTTAAAACAATAATGAAAAAAAAAGGGGGGGGGAAGGAATAGCTACTCTGAAATTGTTGTAGTTGGCTTCTCAAAAAATGTCAAGAAGTGTCGCCATGTTCTGTAAAATTTATCCTCAGATCCCTGTGTAGTGCAACGTATTTTCTCTAAATTCATACAGGACATAATGTCTCTAATCCAGTGTGAGTGGGAAGGAGGAGCAGGGTCTTTCCACTTGAGTAAGATACACCTACGAGCCAGTAAGGAGGAGAAGGCCAATACCTTCAGCTTCCCCTTAGGCAGACCCAAATTGGGAGCAGTACCAAAAATGGCAGTAAAAGGGTTCGGCTCGATCTGATGTTGAAGTACCTCGGAAATTGTTCGAAAAACTGAAGTCCAGAAATCAGTTAGGGTAGGACACATCCAGAACATGTGAAAGAGTGACGCAGGTGCACTCTTGCAGCTATCACAGGTCGGGTCGACGGCAGGAAACATACGAGCTAGTTTGGTTTTAGATATGTGGAGGCAATGAACTACTTTAAATTGCACAAGAGCATGACGGGCGCACATGGAGGTGGAGTGTATCCGATCCAGGACAGAATCCCACATGTGATCTGAGAAGGCAGAGCCTAGATCCTGTTCCCACATGTTTCTTATAGCTGTTAATGAGGGACTATGCAACTTCGAAATAAGAAGACCGAAATTGTGCCTTTTAATGTGGGGTTAACGGAAAGAAACATATCGACAGGATTGGCTGGGGGTTTATTAGGGAATTGGGGAATTAAATTCTGAACATAATGCCTAATTTGTAAAAATCTGAAAAAATCTGTCTTTATAATACCAAAGTTGTTCGTCAATTGAGGAAAGCTAGCAAATAGATCATTAATAAATAAATTGCCAATGCAGACTAAGCCTTTTTTATGCCAGATCCTAAATGCACCGTCCACCGTCGAGGGAACGAACAAATGATTAGCTGCAATTGGGCTGAAAAGTGAAAAAGTCTGCAGTCCAAAATTCCTCCTAAACTGGGTCCAGATTCGAAGGGAATGCCTAACCACAGGGTTACTGTTGGGAATAGCAGAAGAGAGTGGGAGTGCGGCGCTTAAGAGGGCAGATAGAGACAGTGGGCTAACAGCCCTTGACTCCATTGTTACCCAGACTGGGGCTGAGTCGTCAAGGTGAAAATGCCCCCAAAACACTAGAGAACGGATGTTAGCAGCCCAGTAATAGTATTGGAAATTAGGCAGGGCCATTCCGCCTGTTTGTTTGGGTCTTTGCAGAAAAGCTTTCCGTAACCGAGGGTGTTTACCATTCCAAATAAAACTAAAGAATTCAGGGCCTGAAAAAAGGATTTGGGGAGAAAAATGGGGAGACATTGGAAAAGGTATAGGAACTTTGGGAGTAATGACATTTTAATTGAGTTTATTCTACCAATAAGAGAAAAAGACAGAGGAGACCACTTCCATAATAATTGCTTTGCCTGCTCAAATAATTTGAGGAAATTCGATCTAAATAGGTTATTAAAATTTCTGGTAAAACATACCCCAAGATAGCTCAGATGATCTGTTGCAACTTTGAATGGAAGAGCTGTATAATTAAGTTTAAAAAAGGTTTCCATAACAGTCACATCGACTGTGCCATCCGAACTATACAAATTTGAATAAAATATTTTGAACTTTTCGTTAATAAATTTCTTATCTGATGATGTACACCTACTGTCTGTCCAAATACCAGGAATAAGTTGCTTCGCTCTAAGTCCACGCAGATGGTTAGACAGGAGTTTACCTATCTTGTCACCATGCTCGTAAAAGGTACTTCTGCTCCTGAGCAACTGGTCGGCAACCTGACGAGAGGAAAGAATATTGAATTCTGTCTGGAGTTTTAAGCGTTCTTTGTAAAGCTCAGATGACGGCAAATTAGCATATTGTCTGTCTATGTTCAGAATCTAATCAGCAATTTCAGTTAGTTTCTGTTTTGTACACTTATTTTTGTATGCTGCAAATGATATAATTTCGCCCCTCAGATAGGCTTTCATGGCTTCCCAAATTATTGCATTGGACACATCTGGTGTTTTATTTATACTCAAAAAAGTTTTAATATGAGTGGAGATATGTGTAAGAAAACTCTCATCTGTGAGCAGCAATGGAGCCAGTCTCCACTGTCTTCTAGAACACTCAGCATCAGTGAAGGCCAGTTGATGGAGCAGTGGAGCGTGGTCAGAGATCACAATGCTTTCATAACTGCATGACTTAAGGTCAGACATTAATGAATTATCCACAAAAAAATAGTCTATTCGGGTGTAGGTGTGGTGGACATGAGAGAAGAATGAATATTCTCTACCTGTGGGGAATAAAAACCTGAAAGGATCAGAGAGGCTATAAGCTGCAAGAAATGATTTAATATGGCCTGCAGATCTGCTGAGAGTGACGGGGTTGGGGGAGGAGCGGTCTAGTACTGGGTCTAGATAGCAATTAAAATCCCCACCAAGAATAAGAGAATGAGAATTGAGATTGGGGAGTTGGGAAAAAAATCTCTTAAAGAATTGTGCATCATCGACGTTAGGCGCATAGACGTTGGCCAAGATGACGGACTTATTGAAAAGTTTGCCTGAAACAATAATAAAACGTCCATTTTTATCCGATATAATGTTTGAGGACTCAAAGGGAATATTACTAGCAATAAGGATAGCTGTGCCCCTAGCCTTACCCCTGAAATTAGAGTGGAAAAATTGACCACGCCAGCACTTACCTAACCGCCAATGATCAGAGTCAAGTAAGTGGGTTTCTTGAAGGAAAACAATCCCAGCCCTGAGCCGCTTTAGGTGGGTGAAGACTTTACCCCTTTTCACATGGTGGTTTAGCCTCTTGACGATCCAAATAATTAAATTAAGGTTGCCCTTCATCTAGCTCAGTTACAGTGAGAATAAGGAGTCAATCGAGGAGAAAAAGGAAGGCACAAGGATAGAGTAGCCAAAAAAAAGAAAAAAAACAAAACAAAAACACAACCCCGAAAAACCCAACAGGAGACTAAACTCCGTCCCATCCCACCCTGAACCCATCCCGTATATTGCTCTAAACAACAAACCCCACAAGACCTTTACTAGCCTCACAACAAACCAGGCTTTGCTTCCTGATCTGTGCTAGCTCCCACATAAAAGTTGTACAATTCACCCTATAGCAAACTAGTAACACAATGATCAATTATATATATACCCAGCCAACAGTCAATATGGCAACAACCTAAACAGAAATGCAATGCTCATCTAGCAGGTTCGAATACAGACACAAAAAAGGCGTGAATTAGGCGAGCTGTCAAAGTGACAAAAAAATAAAATAAAATAAAGAGAAAACAAACAAAAAAAGAAAGTGTCACACTCATCCAGCCGAATTAAAATACAGATAGCCAATAAAGGTGCAAGTGCAATAATTCATCTTAATTTGCACATATAATGTAAACATTTTTGGGAGATTGCTCTTGTGGTATAAAATTGTGATGTATGAAACATTTTTGTACTTAACGTCTTTGTATTGTTGTCTTGTTTATTTGTATGTTGTTTGAATGTGTTTTTTTTTATCTTGCACTCCTGACTGCAGATGAAGTTTCCCATTTGGGATAATAAAGGGATTGAACTGAACTGAACAGAACTACATTTGCACCATTTTTATTATCCAAACTACCCAACTTTCACATCTCCGACCCGTGGGAGAAAAACTGTAGGTGTGATCTTCCCGCTGTGCGGCACCGAAACCAAAGCAGTGCATTTAAACAGAAACTATGCAGCCTCATTAGAACGACAGCAGACAAACAAAAACAATCCCACAACCAATTAAGTGACACATCAAAATGCTGCTGCACCAAAAAAAAAAGCCAATTACTCTCAGATCGGCGTGAAGCTTTTAAACAAGTCTACATGGACGTAGGTTGCTCTAAGGTTGCCTGTGGTAGATTTATGCCTGTATGATTTTGGGAACATTGCTGCAGTGCCCTAAAATACTTAATTTTTCTGTGGGAGTGACACCAGCTCAATATTTACGATCAACGCATTCTCACGAAAGGGTCCGTATGATTTACAAAAATGTATCCACAACAAAACGTATGCTATCCAAAACAATAAAAATAAATACACAAAAGAAAAACTTATGCTAGCCTACGAAATTAGGAGAGCGCCTGGTGGTGAAGGCGGGCGGTCACGTGGCGCCGGCTGACTACGAGCTCCATGACACCGAGCGCCAGTTGCTAGTTGTTTAAGGTGCTACAGAGCTCGGTCGTTATCAGCGGCAGTTAGTAGATGTGTTTAGCTGAAAATGGGCAACTTTGAGCCGGATACAGCAACACAGTCTCCCTCCCTACTCGTCAAATGTATGACGCATGGTCAAGGACCCTGGCGTCAAGTTTCAACGAAATAGGGGTACCCTTGACGTTATTTTTCGACGAGGGGGGTCCGTCAGATAGACATTCATGTTATTCCCTCACCGTCGGATATCGACGAAAGAAAAAAACACGCCCCCCGCCCCTTAACTCGAAATCTGTGACAGTTATTGGTATTTTTAGCCCAATAACCGCTGTTTTAATCAACAATATTCACGAGATAGTATCATGGTTTATATGTATTTCTTTTTGTTATTATTTCGGTATATTTCGGCCAGGGAAGCTGGATTGCTTTTTTGTTGATTTATATTTTTTAAACTATAATGCTACTAAATCTATCAACATTTATTTAGATGTTATCATTGTATTCATTTCTTTACTTTAATAATATTATTTCGGTCTTATTACCGGTGAAATATTACAGTATATGCTGTAATACAGAACATTACGATATGATCCGAGCAGGAAGCATTCAAAGCCGATAGGCCTATCCCCCAATGCAATGCGGCCATTCATTTCAAAGAATCGGGCAGCGATCAGCTGGTCTTTAACGCCAGGATCGCTTCAATATACATATATACAGTCAGTGGTTGTGTCACCAGCAACAACACGTTGCTCAGTTTTATTCCAGTAAGTTATGAACCATAATAACGTTTAAACGAATCCGCGGAAAACTCCGGAAGTGACGTAGTACGTGCCGCTCAGCGGATACGAAGATAAAAATATATAATATTCGTAATATTGATGTTTTTTTCTAACGTTGTATTTGAGGAGTTAAACAATAAAGATAGTTATAATAATAAAATACAGTTTCATGTATTTGTCTCATATATTGTGTGCTCGGCCGGCTGGCGGGCAGCCTCAATCTGAAATGGAATCAAGCCATTTCACGGCAGACAGCAGAAAGAGGAGCCGAACGAGTCCCCCCACCCACCCCGGAAGAACTACAAGTGCTCAAGCTTTGTAACAGCTTCTGTGGCGTTTCTTATGGGAGTTGTAGTTTTAAAGTATATTGGTATATTTCTCATAAGTAGAAGTTGGCAGTGTATAATTTTGGATACACCCTGGGGTTTTTTGGGATGGAGAACACACTGGTGTCATCAGATTTTAAAAATCGAATCGTTAAATAGGTGAAAATAGCTTATTACCATATTTGACAGTGCTTACAGTGGATAAACTTTGGTGACCATATCTACATGACAGCTGAGGTCCAGAGCTTTCTATAACAGCTGGTTTTATGTGTGTAGAACCTTCTGTTGCTAAATGACAGGCCTTCATACATGTACTGGGTTCAAGGTTCAGAGGTCAATATTTCAAAGCAGGAGTAATGTATCCTCTTCAGACTGACATATGTTACTCTCCAGGTTGAGACCTTTCCAACGATGTGTTTGCTATAGTCCTACGACAACGTTTTAATTTTTACACATCATGGAGACCACTTAGCAGGAGATAGCTTACTTTATTATCCCCAGAGGTATATTTGCCTTGAGTTCAAATGCTTCACAAATAACACTTGACATATTGTTTTATCATACAGCTGACATACTTAAAATAAAAAACAACATGAACAAAGTGATATAGGCTAGACTGAAGCACATCACACAGCAACAATCTATTGCTCATCTTTCACAAACAGTGACAAGAGCAACACAACCATGCTTATCATGAAGCTATTGCACACCCTCAATCTCAAGCAACATTATTTAAAGTTTTAATTGAGGTAGGTCCAAATTAGGCCTATATCATCATCAACGTTTTTATAGTTTAGAAATGTTAAGTTTACCCATATCTTCTGCCAGAGGATAAGAGCTCATACTTGGCATGGAGAATAAAGATAGAGCAGACCATATTCTGTGTGCTTGCCTGGAGAGACTGGTTTCTATTCCTTACACAACCTTCATGAGAGTCATAATAAAATTCTCTGTAATGCAGCCTTGTATAACATAAACCATCTGATTCACCGTGGGTGTCTGCTCTAAATGAGAACACACACTTTCAACACGGGCCTTCCAGCCAAAGGTGCATGTTGTCCATATGAACACCATTGGGCCTATAGGAGCAGAGCCGATGGATTGGTTCATCATTTATGACCTCTGAGAGTTACCTCAACTTCAGTTTCAAAGGTGTGTGTGTGGGGGGTCAGCTTTTCTGGAAAAAAGGTTGGGAACCACTGCTCTGACCCATGTCATGACCCTTTTCTCAGCTTGTGAAATGGTTGAATGAGATGTGTGAGTTTTGTCTTTGTGCAGTAGTGCTGAGGTAGAAGTGTGCCAAAAATGCCATATATATATATATACAAATGTTGTATATGTAGACATACCCAAACAAAGCTATATACATCTTACTCAGTGAACAAAAACCTCGGTAACAATCTGCTTATCCTTTTAATTTCCTGAAAATGCTTCTTAAAACTAGTCCCTTCTTAATTTTGAAAAGGTAGTCTCAGTAAAGGCTACAAAGGTTAGGATGGCTACAAGCTGTAACCACGGTGATTGATATGAGGATCATCTTCTGAATATAATAATGAATATGTTAGGCCTACCATAAATTGATATTTCAAAAAAGTAATTTATTTAAAACAACTAATAATGCAGTGTGATTTTAAATCAAACTAAGTCCCACACATAAATAAACTTGTAATTATACATGTTTTTCCCCTTTAGTCTTTGCTATTAATATTCATCAACTGCAAAATTAGAAAATTGCGTTTTTAAATAACTATGTATGGAAAATAAAATAAAAAAAAATGCTTCTCTTTGTATATTGTTTTTCACAACAGTACAATTCAAAACAAATGCAAATTAGTCAAACAAGCCATTAGGCTGTATTTCTAAACACTCAACTGTAGGTTTTTTATATAGTATATATAAGGCAAATAAAAGTGCTAAATATAAAACACAATTTTTTCATTATTAGTATTTTATTGTGTAAATTCTCACGTACAACTTGAAACATTCTTTCACAGACGAGATGTGGAATTTCCACGTCACTTCCGCGGATTTGTTTAAACGTAGACAAATACATGAAACTGTATTTTCATATTATAACAATCTTTATTGTTTAACTCCTCAAATACAACATTAGAAAAAAACATTAATATTGCGAATGTTAGGCCTATATATTTTTATCTTCGTATCCGCCGAGCGGACGTACTCACGTCACTTCGGAGTTTTTCGCGGATTCGTTTAAACGTTATTATGGTTCATAACTTACTGGAATAAAACTGAGCAACGTGTTGTTGCTGGTGACACAATCACTGACTGTATATATGTATATTGAAGCGATCCTGGCGTTAAAGACCAGCTGATCGCTGCCCGATTCTTCGAAATGAATGGCCGCATTGCATTGGGGATAGGCCTATCGGCTTTGAATGCTTCCTGCTCGGATCATATCGTAATGTTCTGTATTAGCCTATACTGTAATATTTCACCGGTAATAAGACCGAAATAATATTATTAAAGTAAAGAAATGAATACCATGATAACATCTAAATAAATGTTGATAGATGTAGCATTATAGTTTAAAAAATATAAATCAACAAAAAAAGCAATCCAGCTTCCCTGGCCGAAATATACCGAAATAATAACATAAAAAGAAATACATATAAACCATGATACTATCTCGTGAATAATCTTGATTAAAACAGCGGTTATTGGGCTAAAAATACCAATAACTGTCACAGATTTCGAGTTAAGGGGCGGGGGCGTATTTTTTTCTTTCGTCGATATCCGACGGTGAGGGAATAACATGAATGTCTATCTGACGGACCCCCCTCGTCGAAAAATAACGTCAAGGGTACCCCTATTTCGTTGAAACTTGACGCCAGGGTCCTTGACCATGCGTCATACATTTGACGAGAAGGGAGTGAGACTGTGTTGGATACAGAGCACCGCAAGCTGCCGCTCATTTCGGCGAAGATTATAGTTAAATTTAGTCCATAGAAAATAAGCGGGTTGCGACGAAAGTTAAGATTAGCCGCCAAAACGACTAGTTAAGATTAGGAAAAAGATTGTGGTTTGGATTAAAACTCTCCCAAGGAACATGCATGTCCTGGGTGAAAGACTTTAGCTTTCCCCTGGAAGCGAACTTCACTCCCTGGCTTGAATGTCCTGTACGTTAACGCCCACCCATCCACCCTGATTAGCTCCCTACAGCGGCCGTCAATGTAGTGAATAAAGCAACAAAACAAAAAGAACGTTGAATGTGTTTTACAGTTACAGTGCTTAACTTTTCGTAGCTTTCTGAACGAATGGTTAATGAGAAAAGGCTCTTACGATAAGGACAATCTATAACCTAACTTTGATGTAGCTGTTTAGAAGAAAGTTATCATTTTGTAAGATCAACTTCTAATCTATAGCTTTTATGCATAATCTCAAATGTACACATTCAAAGTTCCTCCAGCCCCTTGTAGCATCAGTAAAGTTTCTTTGAATTCACTTTTCTGACAGTGAACTAAATGAGCTCAGTTCTTCTCCATCATAGATCACTGTCTCCGTGTGATATTGCCTAAAATATTGGGAGGCGTTTCTTTGTGAGAAAATGTCCGTTTCAATTTGTCCTCTGTTGCTAAAAATCTTCTTGTAACTGCATTTCAGCAGCTGAAAGAAAAGGTATTAACATGTCAACACTTGTTTTTTTCAAGAAAATGACACACTTTTATTCATATGGCAGAACTGTTGTCTAAGTTAGGAAGTGGACTTTGTGAGATCATCAACATAACAGTCAGATCATGTAGTTTAGAGAGGACACAGATAAGCACAAATGTAGTTTTTCTGCTGCAAAAGCTTCCTGTGCTGCAACGATTGGGGATGCAATTTTCTCTGCTTCATTCCCTCAACCCGTCTCTCTGTCTCGTGATAGAAATCCATTTAGCATACCTGCACACTCACTCTGTTCATGATAACATAGCATGAGCCTGTGGCTGCATAAGTACGTAGTCATCTTAAAACAGGGGTGTTCGACGTTTTTAGGCCAAGGACCCCTTAGCTGAAAGAGAGTCAGAGTACGGACCCCCTACTAGATACTGTGTAAAATTAACAGTGGTGGAAGTATTCAGATAATTTACTCCAGTTAAAGTAATAATACCACACTGTTAAAATACTGCCGTGAAAATGTTACTTAAGAAGTATGTAAGTGTAATTTTTTTTTTTTTTTTTCACATTATGCAAATTAGCCAAAGATTCCATCACTGCGGACCTCTATGGTCCAAGTGGCTTTTTTGTAGAGCACATTGAGCTGCATATCAGTTTAAAAATCATTATCATTATTATACTGTAATTGAGTTTTTAGTTTTCTAAAAATGTCATTTCAATTAAATGATCTGGTAACTAAACACAGATACCTTCTGAAGCCAAAAGTCTTTGTCCAGCAAACTGAGAATTATAAATGGTGGTAGTCTGGGGAACTCCTCCCGACTGCTAATATTAGTTCATAGTTAATTGACATTTCAGTCTCAAGGGAAAGCCATCTGTCTTCTTACATATCAGTCCAGAGCAGTTTTTTTCCTCCCAAAGTGAGTGCTGCAAGGACTGAAAAAAGTGAAGTATGTATTAAAAGGATTTTGGAATGGAACATCCCTAACATTCATTAGCTGGCTGAGGCAGAGAATCAGGCTGCTTGTATGTGCAATTTAAAAATGCAAGTGGGAGATGTCAACATGAGTAATCAGTAACTAATTTACAAGCACCATATTGATTTGCTGCAGCACAGAACACAGTTGCTGGTGTTTGAAAAATAAATGTTTAGCTTTTATTGTGTTCTGTTTTAACCCACGAGGGAAAGCAATAAATGTGGAGGTCGGGTGTTGAGAATAACTGTGGGCAATATTAATAATATTTTCTATCACGGTATACCCCACCCAAATACCCAACAAATCAGGCTACTCAACAGCACCGATGCAGAAATCCTGTAAATCAAATCTGGTCCTGCTCATTGATTTGGAAAGCCACCCTGTCATAAGCAGTATAGCAACATTCAAATCACTTTTATCTCTAGAAATATAATAATACATAATTTAATTCTCTCTCGGGCTAATAGTAATCTTTTTTTATTTTCTAATAAACGTGTTACAACTGTATTTTACAACAAAGACGCCAGCTCAGAAGTCAGCTTTAAGCATTCCAAACTTTTGGTTAAAATTGAGAATTGGGTGGTGACAAATATACATGATAATGGTTATACAAGTTACTTCTAATTGTATATGTGGTTAAAGATTATGTGGACACTACCAAACTATGTAGCCTAACAATTACCTTTGAGATCCAACTTGAAACGCAGAAATGTCATTATTCATTCAAGTCATTATTCATTGGGTTCCCAACCCAACTCCCTACTGACTGAGCTACTGCCACCTCGTTCTGTTGTTTTCAGTCTTGGGTAGACACAAAATAAAAAATCTTAACTAGCTGTATTACTGTACTATTTACTACTATATAACAGCCTTAAAAACACAGAGAGGTTTAACGAAAGGCCCTCAAAGCAGAGAGTAAAATCCCTTAACAGATACACATCTTCTCTTTGACTCAAGCCTCTTTTCTAAAGCAGTTGCTTTTTCAAAGGTTACGCAGTCCGGTTAGCTCGGTCTTCTAACTCCCTTCCGGCTAGCTGCTGCCAAGGCCAGCTATTAGAGCCGTCAGACCAGGCAACCCCTGCCGGGTCTGACGGCAGGGGGGTGGTGGTGGGGGTGGGTGTGGGGGTGGTTTGGATTGACCGCTGCAGGGCTGAAGGGTGGAAGGTCAAGGCTGGAGCAGTGCAGCGATGCGACTCAGGGGGAGGGAGATGTGTAGCCCTGTGGACACACTTATACCTCAGGCTGCCTGGAGTGATGGATAGATTGGGAGAGGAGGAGTGATGAAGCAGCGTGGGGATTTGAACGGGTGCAGGGAGGAAGGAGAGGGGAAGACGGACAGCGATGGAGAGAGACAAAGGCCGAGGTCAATAGCCTTCAAGGCAACAGATAGATGCAGTCGCTTCAGTATCACAAGTGTAGACAGTATGAGAGGCAGCTATTAAATTGTCCAAAAAAACAAATAGGAGAAGTCTGCACCTGAGCCATTTATGCTATCAAGACAATAAAAGACATGAGAAAGTAAGATGTCATGGTCCAGCGGGCTAAAGGGACCATACCAGCAGTTTTAAATGCTTTAGCTCATTTATTATGAACCACCTTCTGTATTCTTCACATCAAGTAAAGTTCGAATATAACAATATTCCAAATTTGATGTAGTTCATGTAAACGGCATATTCTGTTTGGGTATTCAGAATAAGGCCTATTTCAGAATTTAGCATTTTCTGTGGGATATGTCGGTATTATTCGGGTTTTAGCAGCGTTCTTTGGACATGTATTCAACGCATTCGGAAAATGCATCTAAATCATTTTTTTACGGCCTCTTGCCTGTTGCTTATGGTCACCTCTGTGTTGCTATGGTTGTTGTACACAAACCAGCCAACAGTTTGCAGGGCTGCGGTAGAGATGTATGGCCAACACACCTACTTTTTACCATTATGAAAGACTTGGATGTTAACAGGTTTTTGGATATGTGCAGAGAAACATTGCATCGCCGAAGGAGGCTATGTTAGCACGCTCCAACAAGTCCCAAATGGGTGGAAAACTTTTATTTTGTACAGCTACATTTAAACGGGAATATTAGTGGAATATTCACTCTCATTAGCCAGTTGGAATAACTTCTTTTATTTAAATAAGGGCAAAACCGGAATATTATGTGCATGTTAACGTAGTCAGTGTTTACATGCACACCAATATTCCACTATTATTCAGAATATGACAATATTGCAAAAGGAATACGGGTCATATAAACAGCATAGGATATGTTGGATATTCTAAATGAGGCCTTTTTCCGAATATAGTATTTTCCGATTAAGACATGTGGGATATGCCGGTATTATTCGGGTTTTAGAGGCTCTTTGGACACATATACAGCACATTCGGAATATGCGTCTCAATCAGGGTTTTTACCACAGGCTTATGGTCAGCTCTGTGCGTTGCTATGGTTGCTGTACACAAACCAACCAGCCAACAGTTTGCAGGGCTGGAGACCCAATAAGAATGAGTAACACAGCTACTTTTAGATATTATCAAAGACCTGGATATCAACAGGTTTTTGGATATGCGCACACATCGCTACGGCGACCTTTTCAAGGAGCTGGTTGAAGGAATGAAAGAGGGATGCTGTGTTCGCACAGTCCATCAAGTCCTCCACCACTGGTACACTTTGAAGAAATTGTATTTTGCACGGCTACATGTAAACGGAAATATTAGTTGAATATTCACTTTCATTACTCATGAAAACAGCTTAGTCGGAATAAGGGCAAACAAGTAATTAACTCTTAACTCCAGCCACTCCCTCCCGCCCTGCAATGGACCTTTTCCACGGCAGACATTTTTGACTTGTCATAGTAGTAAAAGCCCAGCTGAAATTGATAACCTTAACAATGGCTCAATTCCATCAAGTGTCCCAGTAAGCTATTTCAGTGAGTCAGCATGCACAATACCAGGGTTTCTCCTAAGTGGAATGCAGCCATCATTAATGGTTTTGAATACACCTGTGCTTTTCCTACTGTGACGTGTCAACATGTCTGCAGTGAAAAAGGTCTGTAAACCCTGTCCCAGCAGACCCAGTTCCCCACCTCCTCACCTGTTCCCACTTACCCTCATCAGCCCTGTAGTTGCCTGACCATACCCCTCCCAACTGCTTCCCATTTGCCCTAATCAGCCCAGTTGCACATATACCGGTTCATTTCCACTTGTGTTCTGTCAGTTCGTCAAAGTTGCTTTATGACATGTTTGCTTCATGCCTCTAGCTGCATTAGGGTCCTACCCCTGTTGCCTCCTCACACCAGAAATGAATTTCATTTATATTTTATTAGCATGAGTATCAAACTTGTATACAAACACAAACATCACCGTATTTGGAGATATATGGGTTTCACTAGACCTATGGCAATGAAACTGCAGGTGACTATAATGAAACATGTTTGTGATGTAGTATGCAACATGAGCAGGTTTAAAGAGGCTATATTCATTTTAATACCATACGAAAACCAATAACTGTAAAACAGTAAATGAAAATGTACAAAATGCATAAACAAAATCTAAAATAGCTTATAGCTAAATAGCTTTTTTTCCCCTTAACTGACTGATATGCAGGTTGCTTTTCCCTTTTGACGGCATATTTGATCTGTGTCTTTGAGCCAGCGCATTCCAAAGAAAACACGCAGTATCAAACCTGTTTATTCACACTTACTGAGGGATACAGACACTCCTACAGAAATCGCTTGCAGACAAAAACATTCAGCTGAGCAGAGCTGGAAAGAATACTAAACTATTAAACTCAAAGAGAAGTAAAGTTACTTTAGACAGCAGCATGCTTTGTACTGCCAACACTAAACTTATCTTTCATAGCCAGAGGGCGAACTTTGAAAACAATATTAAGCTCTGAGAGCCATTCAGATGTTTCCCGTATAGGTTCCAGTCGATACCCGACTCGTAGGTTTGGTGTGTTTAAATTTTCAGACTGTTTGGGTGAACGTTTGCAGACAAGTCTGAAAATCCTGAGGTTAAGCCCAGAAGATAGTGTAAGCATAGCAATTAACCCACAGAAATGGCAACCTTAAAGATATTGTGGAGGATTTTCCAGAATTTTAGAAGAGAACCGCCCTCTGTACCTTTTTGAAAAAATGCACATGCGCAACACTCTGCCTGCTCCAAAGAGGGAACGCCTATTAAACGTGTGCACGAGAGTGCACTGTTTACAAGTTGCTGTCGGCATGGCTCATACAAGCCTACTTTCCAAAAGAAGATTTGCACTTTTTCACAAATTGAGAGGTTTACCGTGTGTGCGCGGTGCGTGACTTGTGCCAGGGCTAGCATCGCTAATCATAGCTTACATATACTTTTACTAACAGTGATTTTAAAAGGATTTCTCCAAATAGAATGCCAAACTACCTGTGGAGTAGAAACTTCACGACTGAGGCATCAGTGGGAAGCCCAACCTGTGCTTTTAGCGTACGCCAGCGTGTGAAATATTCTCCCAAATGCTTCAATGAATGGCTGAAACCGTAGCTCAAGCTCACCACACACACCTGAAAGCTAGGGACGTGCACGTACGACGGCTTACGTAAACATATCACCAGAATGATTGACAACTAGGAGGACCAATAGTCTTGATGATCCACCCGGAAAAATAAAATCCTCCACTATACCTTTAACAGTCCCTTCAGCACTATACTAAATAACAGCTTGAGTTTCTGTCTTAATACCTGCCTTGAATATTAATAAATTCAAATGAAATGCATGAGAAAAGTGGCTAGATGTGGCAAACACAACCTGTTGCAAACCAAACGCAAGTTTATATTTCCACCATTAATTCTAATGGGTTTAGTTGGATACTTTAAAAACGTTATTGGCCCCAACGTGTGATGCCTTGTTTGAAAATGCTGCAGCCATTTGTTATACTGCCAATGTATTGTATGTAAAAAAAAAAAATGTGTAGATGTAAGGAATGAGCCAGATGGTGTAAGAGAACAATTTTAATGTGTTTAGTGAACACCGTATTTCGATCTGTATCCAGTGAACCAGGGTCTCGCATGCTCACAGCGTCTCATGAGGACCTGAGCATCAAGCGAGCTGTTGTATCCAAACACTGTCGGGAGGAGGGATACAAATGGAAAATAAAATAAAGATAATTAAAAATATGCAGGCATAACAGAAACATCCTCCCAAATGCCTGCAAATTACCCCCATTCATGTGCTTGTGTGTGTCTTGGAGAATGATCCAGCCTTGAGACTTCAATAGGCTTTTTTTCACAGCAAACATTTTGTCTTGTCAAAGTAGGAAAAGAACAGCTGTTACTTATAACATTAACAATGGACACTTCCATTCAAGTGTCCCAGTAAGCCCTGACAGAGTGACAGTTGCTGACTCTGTTCTCTTAAATTGCATCTGCGGTCCCTTCCCTAGGTCGTCCCACCGAGGAAGGAACGAGAGGAAACCAGGAGATGTGTTTTTAGAGAGATGAGACGTTCTTTCCTCTGCAGCGTCACGTGAATTTGCTGAAGCTGTATGGACAGAGTTAGCAACGTCTTTCAGCTGCACAGTTTCCGGGTAGGCTGCTCTCGTGTATCTTTGCTCATAGCTCTGCGGAAAATCCCTCCTCCATCCTCGATCCTTGCTCCTCTGGACAGGAATAGGAGCTTTGAGACGGCCTTCACGAAAGAGGGCCAGAACGACTTTTGGTTCAAACGAGGAGCGAAGAGATATCAAATAAAGAGAAGTGAAATTCAGCCAGAGGGCCAGCATGCACAATAACAGGACCCTGAAAAACTTAACCCTGAAAATTAATGGAATGTCTATACAGTGTATATCTACACCTGTGTGAGTGGCATTTTGCAAGATTTTAAGTGGAAAAAAGTAACAAAAGAGAACTTGTAGAAAGTGGGTAGGAGACGTGATAAACTCTCTATAATGGATGTCCAAAGACTGAGGGGTTGTTAGTGGGCCTTGGGCATTAGGAAAATTAGTACAAAACATGAAATGGGATTCATTTGTTACCATCAAACCTGGTGTGCCTCTCAGCAGAAAAGGCAACACACACATTATCGGCCTAATTAAATAGCATGGCGCACTGCGGAGCTCATTTTGACATTACCTCCATTTATTATTTTAGACTGTGTCATGTTTTATTAAAAAGTGCTTCTGTTCTGAATGTTGCATTAGTGGTGTACACATGTTCATACTGTATGAAGGCAGAACAAATGTTTAGTTTGAAATGGCCCTTTGGGACCTTCCATTAGACTTCTATTTTGGAAAGTACTCTGTTTCCTCCAACCTGTACCCATAACAAACACAACGATGCTCAGGAAGAGGCACATTAATGCTGACCCTCTCACCCTCTCCTCTCCACTTCATATTTCATGGTGAATTTGGTTTTCCTTTTCACTTCTCCGTTTCAAAAAGGAAAGCAAAAAAACTAAGTAAACAGAATCTGCCTTCTCTCACGGTGGCAGAAAGCGAGAAGACAGTATCACTCTTAAAGCTAAAAGCTCTTTTTCAAAGGTACAGTAAAGATCGGAGTAGAGAAAATCCAAAGCTATTATTTAGTTAAGTTAAGAAAAGATATTCTCAGGCTAGTTCAAATATATGTTTGTAAGCGGAGGTAGAAAGAGTAAAATAATATCGTACTCAAGTAAAAGAACTGTTACTTCACAGATATTTTACACAAATGAAAGTAATAGCGTAAAAGTGAGTAAAAATGACTACGTTGTATTTTAAAAGAGGGGGGGAGGTTATGATGATATATGAGGCCCTCCTGCAGCTGCACACACATCAGCAGCTTCGTCTCTGTTGTAGCTAATATATCTCCTTTCTTTTGTTACATTCGCACACAGTTTATCAGGACTACTACACGACTTGTGATGAAAGTTGCTTACTGATCTTTAACAATACTCAGGAGTACAGGTACACACACAAAACAACGTAAAAGTAATTTCTTACTTCCTCCCCTGTTTGTAAGTCTTCGGTGTCTCATAATCCGTCTTTGCGGACTGCAAGTTAATTCACAAAACCAAGTCCTCCATGTCCAAAAAACTTAAAACTGTCCTATTCAAAGTTGTATCGTTGTGTTATAAGATCACTGCCTTTGAGACCAAGCTATAAGGCTTACACTTCAAAAGGTCCTGTGCAGCATGAAATGAAGTAATTACAACAACATCATTGTGTTTATACAGGAGTCAGAACAAAGACCTCTTAAAGAGAAATGTAGCAAGTGTGTACGTTTTGCTCATAAGTGAAACATTCATTACGCCTGATCAAAGTATATCCAGCGGGGGAGAGAGTCGGAGGAGAGACGAAAGGATGATGCAAGTGCTAGCCTTTCTTATGCTTAAGGGATAACCGCAAAGAAAAATGATCCCTGCAGCCCCAATGCCCTGTCCTAATGTCATCATCACATTGCAAGGTAGACGGAAGAGAAAGGAGGGTCCACCACAGGAAAAGAATGCACGAGTGTTACTGTGAGATCAATTCGACAGCCTGCTGTCTGAGTCATTTGCATTATCCACTTTTGGTCTTTGAAGCCAAAGTTTCAAGAGAGTGTTTAACATTGTGTGTAGCGAATATATACTTCTGTTTGTTTTTTTTTTTTTTTTTTGGGGTTGTCTTCGAAAGACTACTATAAAGTTTAGCAGCAAGTATTATTACAATATCTCTGACTCATTAGTATGAAGACCTTACCCACCCATATAAGTTGTCTGTATCTCGCTCCTTGCCAGGGACGTGCACAGGTACGGGCTATTGTTGCCTTGGCAGCAGCCCGTTTGCCCTGATTGGCTTAGCTGCCCCTCTGGTGAAAGAGCCCAAATAAACTTTTATTTCTTTCTTTTTTTTTTTTGCTTTTGTGGCTGCATCATTACTAAAGTTAAATCAAATTAAAGCTGCAAGCAGCGTTGGACAGGCACTCGCGCCTCTGCGCGCGTCTAATTTTGACTTCCTTTTGGGTTTAGGGTATGGCTCCAATGAGCGTTTTTGTACGTCTTGACATGAAAAAGGAAGTCTGTGCTGAGTTCAATGATACCTCACACAAGAGTCTACCTTAAATGGGTCACCAGTGATGAAAGGGTGCATGACCTGAGTAATTGGGCGTGGTTAAAGTATAGGGGGTGGCTCAGTATCACATGTAGACCACACATTATAAGTTTCATGTAAATTGGATGATGTTTATCATGTAAGGCAGATTTCCTGTTGCCAACGGGGGGTACTATGACCAAAAGTCAATTTTGGCCTGTATATGTCTTCAGGCCCGGACCTTTGTAAATTGTGAGAAATTTCGGGCAGACACAAGAATGTACACTCAAGTTACAACAACTTCTTTGTTCATCGATAAATGCTCAAAATGGGCGCCACGCCCACACCGTTGGACGAAAAGTTTAGCTTTTAATAACTTTTCATCGTAGACGTCTTTAGATGACACAGACCGAATTTGAAGTTGATCGGATGAAATCTGAGTAGTTTATTCGGCCTACTTCCTGTTGCCACTAGGGGGCGCTATGACTTTGAGTCAATTTTGGCCAGTAAATGTCCTCAGAGTTAGTCTTATGAATCATGAAAAGTCTCGAGCCAATTGGACAATGTACACTGAAGTTACACCCACTTCCTGTTTCGATGGCGAAACGCACAAAATGGCCACCCCGCCACGGCCATGCCCTATGACGAAAAGTTTTTCTTTTAATAACTTTTCGTCTTTAACGTCTTAAGATGGCACAGACCAAATTTGAAGTTGATCGGATGAATTCTCTAGGAGGAGTTCATTGAAAGCACGACGTGGAAATGGCCAAAATCGCACTTATTTTGAACTTTCAATTAAAAATGGCAGACTTCGTGTTGGGTTTAGGGTATGGCTCCAAAGAAATTTTTTGTACGTCTTGACATGATACATATGAGGACCAAGTTTCGTTAGTCTACGTTAAACATACTGCAGGGGCTCAATTTTTTAAGTTTGGTAGGGGGCGCTAGTGAGCTATTTTGTTGCTCCTATGCCCGAAACCCTTAAAATACGTACATTTTCACCAGACTTGATGCGACTGCCAATTTTGGTGAGATTTTGAGTATGATAAGCCCCTCAAAAAGGCAATTGATTTGCCGTAATAGTAATTCCATCAGTTTCAATAGAAAACTAATTAAATCGCTACATCATTCAGCGATGCCCTCTGCCCCCAGTCACGTGACTTTGTTTATATTCTCACACACGGAGCACCGCATATTAAAGAGAGGGAACGCCAAGCCATTCTGCCTTCACGTGAGTTTTTAAAGTTATAGAGATTATGACATATGCCCAGTGAATAGTAACCAAAAAAATCCACTTGAGCTTTGAATAAAGTGCAGCTTAATGTGTGTGTGCGTGTGTGTGTGTGCGTGTGTGCACTGCTGAAAGGCTGCTGCCTGTCTGATGAGAGCAACTTTTACTGTGTGTGTGTGTGTGTGTGTGTGTGTGTTGCCAATGTGTGTGTCAATTTGTATCCCTGAGTATTCTGTCATGGTGTGTGTGCATCTTCATTGGAGTTGAAAAACGCTCCAAATGCAAATCCACGTAGAAACAGCGCCAATCGCAATAAAAACGCCAACATTTCCAACCGGCATTATTTATCTTCTCTTTATTTCTCTCTTCCATCGATGAATGACTGCAACCCGTTTCATCTGTCCTGTTGGAGTCCCGGCAGGAGGGAGGGATGAAAAGAGAGAAAAGCGAGAAAAGGGCATGCAGTGAGCCGACAACAGCCAGAAAAAGAGGGATGCTGGAGATGTTCAATTAAGCTTCTCTTTTTTTTTTTTTTTTTTTTTTTTTTTTTAGAGGCACCCGGTGGTTTGTTAATCTAGTGGAGATAAATATTATACAGCATTAGCTCCATTCATCCTGCAAAATCAATTCTCTCTTTCCCTTCCGTTCTCCCCTTTTTTTTTCTCTCACTTCTCTTTCACTTATTCAACCTCACAGGGAAAAAAAAGTGCCAAAGAAAATAAATTGCTGCCTTTATAATAAGTGGTCCTAATGCAGATGAATGGTGCCGGATCTCAGAGCAGTGAAGCCTCTCACCCGTCTGCCACCTAGTTTCATTTAGCTCCATAATAAACAGCAAGTGCAACTGAAAGCAATCTCCCAGTTGCCTGGAGCCTAGTCCAGCCCTTACTGTGGATACAAATTAGCCTGCTCATGGTAAATGTGAGGGTAATACACACAAATAACCACAAAAAAAAAAATGCTAATTAGAGATTAAAAGAAATTGACTCAAACAGCATCACTTCACTAATCTCAGGTTGGGTTAAGTTTACAGAACACAATTGTGGGTTCACAAAATGACACTAAGTTTGCCTAACAAATGTATACGGAGTTCAAGTCAGCAAAGTCCATGTCACATTATGACCACAAAGCAGAAAAAATACACCGCAATTTCTGTTTCTCCATCATCAGTTGTGATTATCGTTTTTATGTGAATTACTGAAATAAAACTAAACTATTTAAAGTGCAGAACACATTAGAATCAGTTTGTTCCTTTACAATGTACATGTGTTGCGTGTGCGCACACACACACACACACACACACACACACACACACACACACACACACACACACACACACACACACACACACACACAATAACTTGTGAAAAGAAGTCTATTTCAAGGCTGAGTGTAGGACATAGATTGTCAAGAGCTTAGAGATCAAACAACAGAATTACCGTCACGGATTCAGATGCTTCACCTTTGCACCTTTGCATATTGTTGTACTTCTCCTTCAATTCCCCCCCCCCCCCCCCTTCAGTCACTTTTTCATCTCGTTTTCCTTCATCTTCTCTCCTTTTGTCTTTCCCATCATGCCCCTATTTCCTTTCCATCTCTCAAATTCACCTCTCTACTATTCTTATCCCCTCCTTAGCCTTGCTCTTGGCTCTTCACCTTTCTCGCCATTTCTCATTATCTTCTCCCCTCTCGTCTCCCGGCTTCATTTCTTTACCTCCTCTCCCCTTCCCTTCTAACGGACTCTCCTAGTGACTGCTCTCCTCTTATCTTCCTTCTTTTCACCATTTCTCCTCTTTTCATTCAGCGGAGTCTGCACAGTGACTAATTACCCTTGTCAACACAACTTTCCATTATTGACACATCAGCCTATGGTGGACGTTGGGTTGCCTCTGGCTACAATTCTCTCCTCCATTTGCAGGGAAGGGTCATCTATATACATTAAGGGTAAATCCATGTGCAGGCATTTTCCGGTGGGTTTTGCTCTAGAAACATGCATGTTTGTTAAAGGCGAGGAGATGGATTTTTAGTAAAAGCGAGGTTAATAGGACTACATGGGACTACAGGGAGACCATACATAAAAATGTGAGATTTGTTGTTAAGCATGTATAACCAGCCTTAGCTTCAACAACTGCCATTGAATAAACTCAGGTTTTGTTGCATCACTTGTTACCGTAGCCCTAGTTTGTGCCTCTCAGGCATTAGCATTTCATTTGTGTCACAGAGCAAAGCATCTGTTTCTCTGAGAAATAAATCTCTGGCCATCTTTAAACAACCCAGAAGGTGGTTTAACAACTAACATCACAGTCCTAAAGGGGTTTCCAGACACCATCTGGATCCTAAAAACATTGCATCCGCTGCACAATAAAATATAAATATTAGATACAAGTTATTATCCCAAGTTGTTACTGTTTCTTATATAAAAAGGTGGTACGAATGTAGGTATAAATGTTTAAAAGAAATGTATTTATTAGTTCTGTCAGTTAAACGCGTTATTAACGGCGTTAACGCAAACCCATTTTAACGGCGTCAATTTTTTAATCATGAGATTAACGTTCTTTTTGGCCTAGCAAACTTTGTAGTTTTTTTCACATGCTGTTACAACTACTAGTAAGGTTAGAAAAACTACAACTCCACACCGGATCTAGCTAGACCGGAAACACAACAACAGGCACGCCGCACACACTTGTTTGGGCTCGCGAGCCGGCCAAAGAGTAGTAGGCTAACGTTAGGTTTTGAGTGGATGGCGAGCGCAAGATGCCGAAATGGATGCCAATAAGATTCTGAATGGAAAGTTTACTTTGAAAAAGTTGTTAAATGGTTCTATTGACAAGACCAAAGTGATGTGTGTGTTTTGTCGTTGTGAACTGAGCTATCATCGCAGCACATCCAGTCTGAAATACCACTTGATGGCCGAACACACAGCTGATGTGAATTCTCCGCCCCCTCGTCAAAGCCAGACGACAAAAGCACAAAGCAAGCCGATCCACTTTTCCATGTTGATAAGAGCATTAAAATGAGAAAAAATAATGGGACAAAGAGAAATCAAGGGACATTTAGAATAGATAAAAATGTGCGATTAATTGCGAGTTATCTATTACGTTACGCGATTAATCACGATTAAATATTTTAATTGTTTGACAGCACTAGTATTGATACTTAACTCAAATAGGAATATAGAGTAAGGAGATATGCAATCATTTTGTAGGGATAAGCGGATCAACGCATTCTCATGAACGGGTTAGTGTGATATCATTTAAAAAGTTACGCACAACAATTCGTACATCTTACTAATTATGGCGGCCACCGACCGGTCCATGTTCAAAGTTCTGTGTTTTGTAACTCATCCACCACCCTGACTTTCTCCATACACAGATTTTCCCGGTCTTGTAGAGTGGCAGTTAATGTGACGCTTACAGTCTAATATGCAACTTCATTTTATACAATATATGTAGTAGGGGGTCCCTGCTCCAGCTCTCTTTCAGTTAAGGGATCCTTGGCCTAAAAAACGTTGAAGACCCCTGCCTTAGGGGGGCGGCAAAGATCACAGGGGGTACGCAAGTCTTTATCTGGTTTGAGGTTGAGGTAACAAAAAAATATTTGCACGTTAAACAAATTATGATAATACTCTAGAATATATAATGTATACAAAAGTCTGTATAAAAACTAATATATTTTTGTTCTCGCTTAAAATTGGAGGCAGACTACTTAATAGGCCAAACCTCCGGGACCTCTTAACCTGGGACCCTTGCTGTCATCAGGTCAGCTGCTAGCTGCTAGCTGCTAGCTGCTATCATCCCGCCACGGCATCACTATTTTATGAATGAAACATGGCGGAGAAACGTAAAAGTCCTGATAACTGCTCTGTATCAAAAAAGAAAGTAAGGCTCTATCTCGAGAGTTACCTCAACTTTGGTTTCGGAGTGGGGGGGGGCTCAGCTTTTCTTAGACATAAGTAGGGGGGGGGGCGCCAAGGAAAAAAGGTTGGGAACCGCTGAGGTAGGGGACGGAATAGTTTTGATCCAGTCTAGTCGAAGATGCTCAAAATAGGTGTTGAAAGTTAAAAGTCGTGGTTTGTAGAGGTTGTTTATCTTTCCAAAAAACACATGCTGAGCTATGTGACTGGAATGTAATGACAATATGTGAGAGGTGCGAGTGTGGTGCACTACAGTTGTTGTTCATTTAATTAGTATTTCTCGGTCCGAGGATTTGATTGACTACCGAATCATTAGCCAGTTAGTGTGTGTGTGTGTGTGTGTGTGTGTGTGTGTGTGTGTGTGTGTGTGTGTGTGTGCACGAGAAATGCACACTGAGAAATCAAAAGTAAACATTTTTCTCTCCAAAAAAGCAAAGTACAAACAGAGAGCTAACAATAATGAGAATTGGAAGAACAGAAGAGACGTCTGACATTTGGAGAGGTGTAAATGATGATGAAAGGAGTGCTGGCTTTGATGTCTGAACTACTAGAGAGAAATCCACAAGAGGCGTTTATAATTTTAGGTATTTTTAGCTCTTCTTTAAATGAGCTAAGCTGACTTGTGAATTTGGTTTGGCAGCAATGACCAGGTGGAAGACACTGCAGTCAGTATCTTTTATTTAAAAAAAATAAACAATGTTTGCCTTCAGGGCACAATGCTGATACTTTTGGGCAGAGTGCAAGAATATCCAATCACCAATTTAGTTTTCTATCAAAGTGCATTTAAACGAAACCCAAGGATTCATCCTTCAGGAAGACCTGCATGCTGTATCGACTTCCACGTTGAGTCCATCTCTACTGTGTCTGCAGAGGCGGGGGTCGCACCGGAGAGAGAACCAGCAGACCCTGGATCTGCACTCTCCATTAACATAGTCAGCAGCTGTGAAAGGGCAGGGCGCAGGCTGCTTGGAGATTTATCAGAATGTCACCGTACGCCACATTAGCCCTGGCGCGCACACACACACACACACACACACACACACACACACACACACACACACACTAGTGTAGCCACGACACTAGTGACCGTGGTAAAGCCAGGGTCAAACTGATATGTCAGAAGCAGTCATCTCATTCCAACAAGTCACACAGGTCGTGTGTGTGTGTGTGTGTGTGTGTGTGTGTGTGTGTGTGTGTGTGTGTGTGTGTGTGTGTGTGTGTGTGTGTGTGTGTGTGTTTGTGCGCGCGCGCACTTGCGTGCTTAAGTAGAAATTTGGGGCACTTTTACTTTACTTGAGTATTTACTTTCCACTACATCTCAGAGAGAAATATTGTACTTTTTACTCCACTACATTCATCTGACAGCTTTAGTTACTTTACCAACTAAGATTTACACATAAAACACATGTAGTTTATAAAATACGATGTCTTTTCATAAATTAAACTACCCAACGATTTATAGGCCTACAAGTGCAGCTGAAATAATTAAATAATTGAATTACCATTAAACACTTTTGTTTGACACAACTGTTTTATCTTTTCCAGTTCCTAAAATGTGAGGATTTTTCTGCATTTCTACTTATTCTCATTAGCATATTGATTTCCTCTTTGATTGGTCCTTCTTTTGTATATTTGAGTCAGTGTTTTAAGTTTGCTCTTAGCCTTGTTGTTTTTATTTTGTGTTTTACGCTTTGTCTTGCTGGTTTTATGTTTTTTTATGCTAGCTCTGTAAAGCACTTTGGTCTGTCTTGCGGCTGTTTAAATGTGCTATATAAATAAATGAACTTGAACTTGATTAAGTACTTTTACTTGTAATACTTTTAAGTACATTTTCCTGATCATACTTACATACTTTTACTTAAGTAAGATTTTCAAGGCAGGACTTTTACTTTTAACAGAGTATCTTTGTTTTGGTGTTACGTAAGTAAAGGATGTGTGTGTGCGTGTGTGTGTGCGTGTGTGTGTGTGTGTGTGTGTGTGTGTGTGTAGGTGTTTCTGTGCAAGTAGGTGTGGTATGTGAATGTTTCATGTGCATGTATTCATTTGCATAACTGTCCATGCAGACTTTGTGTTTCTACCATCATCGAGTGGTTTCCACTGTGGAAGCAACCTTCAGCACATCAAAAGACGTCTGGCTTGTGCTCTGCAGCCTTCTTAAATCATTAAATACTCTCTTTAATCTCACACACAAACACACACACGCACACGCACACGCACACGCACACACCTTTTGGCTGCATCAGTGATTCCAGCTGTATCAGTGCCACGATCGGATATGAATGCATGTCGGGATACTGCAACAACTTCTTAAGATGCTTTCATTTCAACTTCATATTCAAGAATCACAAACAACAGCCTATACTGCCTTTTGATTTTCAAGATCAATAGTCACGAAAAGGGTTTCCCTTTATGTTCCTTTGTATTCATTGTAAGTTTAATTGAGATTAAAGATGAAAAATTGCAAGGAATACACACTTTTGACTTTCTTTCATGCTTTGTGATTTGCTTTTCTTTGACATGTTAATCCTTATGTGTCTGAGCATTAATGAGGAGGATACAGTGCAGGACAGGCAAGTGTGTCTGCAGACGCAGTCCTAATTGCAGAGAAAATGTTTTTTTCCCCCCGCAGGACTCTGAGACTTTTTGTTTTCTGCTAATGTGATAAATTAGGCCGCTGTGGATCAGGAAACCTTTCAAATTCTGACTGTCTTTGTTTCTACTTCTCCTCAAAACGGCTTTATTTCACATTTTAACTTTAAGATTACTGTTAGATGTACAGAAGCACTCCGGACTGTTAGACACATCTCGAGCTTGACTTAAACTCTTATACATATGGATTATATAGAAGAAAGTTGAAATATGTACAGTAACATTATTATTTGCAAATACACATAGATTGTTTTGATTATTACAGAATAATGGTGAGATTAGTCTCTGCTCTACGACATGACATAAGGGACGCGCTAATTGCTGTCAGGGAAATGTCATGCTTGTTATCTACGCAGCAGGGATCTGTGAAGCAGAGATTTTCTCAACATGATTTGTCCCAGTACCTATCAGACAGCAGGCTATTATTTCATGATAAGTGAGCTAGATGGTGTGAGAGGACTCTCTGCTTTACGTCAGTGTGCGTTATGTGATTCGTTCTATAGATCAGTTTAGCTTGATCTCATCAATCTCGGGCCGTACGTGCTGCCAACAGTGTCAATACTGCAACAGCAGCGTGGGTTGGTGGTGAATTTGTCATCTCATGATCCATACATATCTGGAGCGCTTCTCTCCTACACAGTAATGTGGGAGGTACAGGGCAGTTATGAATGACACCTTTAGGCCCAGTTGTTTTTCTGTCTCGGAGGGCTGCACAACTGTGTCCATCACTTCTCCCTCTCAGTTCTTCTCGGCTTGAAAAGAGGTGTGTGCAGACAATCACTATACCGAGGATGCTTTTAGTCAGAGCACTCAGAGTGGATTCTACAGTAAGTGCTTACGTCTAAAGCAAATGCTTTTATAAGCCTTGACCTAAGCTTTGCCCAAAGAGAGTCCGGGTGTATCTTAACATTATCTTACACTTTGCATTACCCAAACCAGAGTAAGTAGGCTTAAATATCCAAAACGTCTTAAGAAAAATTGGAGGAAAACAACTTAACATCTGTGTAAGATTTACAAGTTAATGCATGTATTTGAGTTAATTTACTAAAACTCTATTTACAGTGTTTATACAGTTAACTAGTAGCTGTACATTTTTGTGTTTGAACAGTCAGTACTTGCATATTTACATGTTTAATTATTTACATCAGCAGTTAAGAATCTACTGTACCTCTGTGTTCTTTCTCACATTTACCTGAGTCTAAGTTCTTATAGCATCTGATTGGTTAGTTCAGCTACATGTGATTAAGTAAAATGAGGAAGTGTTTTTGTTGTGGAGCTGAAAGTGTAAAGAACTGTAAAGTGCAGCTGTTACCGAACCCTCACGTTACATTTGTTTCTCTATATGGATTTTTTTTATTTTTTTTATTTTTGTGAAGTGAGAGATGACAGGTGAGACTAGATCAAACATGACATCATACATTGGGTGACGTGACATGGTTAAGACGGCGGGGAAACACAAAAACATACAAAAATTGCTTACTGTGTCAGGTTTGTTCATGTGACGGTGTGAAGCTCCGACATCCAAAATATAAGTGCAGGCTGTCGAGCAGCTATGCATTCGGAAGAAAGCTTCACAAAATGTAACGCCCAGAAAACCAAATTTTAGGGCAACAATGACTGCTGTGAATTTGGTGTCTACTCCCATTAATAATCCTGCTCTTCAGCACTGACTTCCCGGGGTCTTATCATCACAATAAGACTGCCAGGCAATCCACACTAAAAAAGAAATTCTTCCTACATGTAATTTCTCTTAAAACCACAAATTCTCTTTTTAACACACAGTTTGTGTGCAGAATAAACAAAGTACAATGTGTTCATTAGAGCTTTAGAGGTACTGGTAGGTGTAATTTTTACACGTATTTATGTATTTAACTACCACAGACTAATGGCCTCCGGCTCGGTATTTAACGCAAACGTGAGAGTGGTATTGATCTTGTCATCTTGCTTTTGGAATGAAAGTGAATAAGCGAATTTGCCCAAAATGTTGAACAATGTCTCTAATTTGTACTTACACCGATGAAGTCTATGAATACAAAACATTGATAGACTGTGAGCAACACTGTGAATTATAATGCCCTGCATACCATGCATTTTAATTAAACAGCACTGCAATAGATAGAACTTTCTTTGCCAAAAGTATTTAAATGACTCAAGGACAACTGCTCCGGGGCCCAAGACTTCCAGAGTCCCTGCAATACCCATGTTCACTTAGTGTTACATGGCTGGTGGTAATTTAATAATTTGCAGATTTAATTTAGAATATGCACCTTTATAATGGCCTTACAGCTGCCCCTTCATTATTACCTATATTTGAAGTAGGGCTGTCAACCAATTACATTTTTTACTTGCTATTAATTGGATGAGAGTCCTAGTTAACTTGCGATTAGAGCCCTAATTAACTTGCGATTAATCGCACATTTCTTCATCTGTTTGAAATGTACTTTAAAAGGGATATTTTTCAAGTTGTTAATGCTCAAGTGGTATTTGACTGGGCTACTCCAGTGGTAGTCTTGCTTTGCCAGACCATTTACACGCTGCGGATCGGAGGAGGGTCTGGCTAGTCCACACAGCAGTACTGGATGGGGAGGGGGAAACATGCTCTGGTGTATTGGCATTTCTTTATACAAATCAAAATCATCACGGACGGCGCTAAGCTCCACACGGAGCCACTGTAAAATAGTCTGACGTGGCCGATTCGCACTGGATTAAGATCACAGATAACCTCCCTAATTATTAAAAATGACTAGGTCACCAGATAATACTAATCCCATGTAAAGCAACCAAGTTGGCAACACTGTCCACAATGTTACTGCTGCAGCTTCCTGATTTCCCAAGCTATGGAGCGAAATCACCGAACGTGTGTGCGTTAATCGCGTGTTGAAAAAATGAGTGTCGTTATCTCGCTATTAACGCGTTAATTGTGACAGCCCTAATTTGAAGCCCTGTTTTGTAGTACAGAGTCAATATTTTATCCATGAGACTCATGTTTTGCAGCCAGCAATCAATTAAAAATAATAATAATTATAACGCTAAACCTCATGAGCCCTGGTAGAGAGGCCTTGATATTGGGCCGTATAAATACATTGACTTGACCTTGTGTTGAAATCTAGTTTTAAGCCTTTATTATTTTAGTCATACAATTGTGTTTAATTAAACTGACATGCTAAAACAAATGAGCTGCCAGGTGTAGTCTGCTGTGGGCTGTGCTCATTGAAAACTTGAAGGTGACTTGTGACCATGGGTGTGTTGATCCTGCCGTGGGGCCGTACAGGGACTGGAAGAGCGGAAATGCAGGCCATTTTTCCACTTTAAGTTCTTTATGTATACAGCAGCGAGTTAACAAGGTAGGGTTCTGCTAACTGGCTCTGAAGAGAAGAACAAAGCCGGGAGAGACCTGGGAAATATTTATTTCATTATTTAACCTGTGACCGTGCTACCTTATAGAGAGCCAATTGAGTATCGGCACCTACTGCGGATGAGGAGAATTATTCTGCAGCTCTGTGGGTTGTTGCTGCTGGGCATTGGTTAAAAGAAGTTGCTCATGCCCTGCAAAGGTTCGAGATCCAAGCGCTTTGAAACGCGTTTAATGGCCCCGGGCTACTGGACATTGGGGGGCGTTTGATTTGTCTCTGTTAGGATATCGACCACCACCTTTCATCCATCTTCCAACCTTCCTCTGGCCCCCCACTCCTCTGCAAAAAAAACAACCCAACTGAATAAATCTGTTTTTCTGGAGTAGCTTAAGCATGGATAGCACACTGTTCCACTTGCAGCTTTCAGCACATCGTGATTTATGTGAGATTGAGAACTACTGACTACTTTTAGTCCCTCCTAGGTTTTCTGTTTTAATCTCTCTCTCCAATCATCTATTCTGTTACTCTGCCTGTGCTATGTCCATATCAGACGTGCTACTTTTTTATTTTCAAAATGATCTTAGCTTAAGGCGGTAGCCTCTGTTGCTGCCCTGTTGGTTTAGCTCCAAGCCTGGCCTTCTAGCTTAGGCTATGGTCACCCACAGCTAACGCAGCCACAGTTGTTACGATGGTTTGGTTAATTGTTACACCTTTGCAGATAGGCTGTAACTTCTAGAGACATGACCATCCATTAGAACAGCTGGAATTCAAATGGCTGTCGAGTGTGTACTGTACTCCAGAAAAAAAGATAAATATAATTTGATTGTCGGTTCTAGCTCGGAGGATGTTCCCGAATCGACCGGAGTTTAGACTGCCAGCAATAAGAAAGCAGAACATGCGGGACATCCGGTGGAATCTCCAGCAGCACCGGAACAATCCCGTAGATAAAACATCGTCGATATAGACTAGTGCTATTATTACCGTATGTCAAAGGTACTCCAGATAGCTTCAGCCACAGGCTTTTTAGCAGGCCCGTTAGGAAGGGCATAACTAGCATAGCCTCATCGCCAAACAAGTTTGCAGAGTTCCCTGTTCCTGTGAACATCCCTGTTCAGAGCAAGCAACTGATTGTGTGGCCTGGTCTGCAGTTTACTTCTCCAGACTGCAAACTGGTTTTCAACCCACGACAGCCCCACTGGTAGTCCTCTTGGCCTGCGTGCCTCCTTTACCCCCACTGACAGGGTTAAACATAGTAAAACGGGCTCTGTTCTTGGCCCTCTGCTTTCCTCTCTCTATATGTCACCTCTTGGAAAAACTAAATGCATGAAATTAATTTCCACTGCTATGCTGATGATAATGAACTGTTAATTAAATGTAGAGGCCTTCTTTTCTGCTGTGAAAAACTGGACGTCACATATTTTCCTTCTCCTAAACAGAACCAGTTTGATCAACTAGGAGACAACTGTGTGATTTCTCAAAGTTTGACAGCCAAGAATCTCCTACCCTCTCTTTTGATCGGCATATTAGTAATTAGAGAGATGCTGTGGTCAAGTTTAATTTAATCTTTTCACAGCTCTCAAGTGCTGGCAGACACAGCACAGTACCTATTCCAAATGGATTCAGCCAAATAAAGTCATGGGAAATAAGTGTTTATTAGTCCATATTGTTCACAATGCTGTTGGTAGATGTATTTTGTCAACTTGCCACACTCGGTATTAAGTCGGTATTAGCTGCAATTGCCAACATGTGGGCCAATCTGAAATGGAGCAGAAACCACACACACCACGCTCAATCCAGCACTGCTCTGGTCACATTTCTAACGTAAAAGTAAGTAAGTAACGGAAAACAATGTAGCCTATATACTGTACAATTTGTATGAAATTGGGGAACAGACCTATGTAATGCTGGAGCAATTCAGAGTCAAATATAACTGACTCACCAAGTCACTTGACTTTTTTGCAATAAGTTATTCGTGAAGTTTTCCCTTTTAAACTGTTTACGGTCTCATTTTCCCCAATACCTGTGGCAACGGAGGTAAAAAACTTGCACCAAAGGAGGAAAGGATAACAAAAGACGGAATGGATGGAGAAATGAGGGACAGGGTAATCCTGTTAGCCAGCTAATCGCCGTGGATACAAGGTCCAGGGACACAGAATTTTAGACACAGGAACCTGCCCCCTTAGCATCTGTGTGTGTGTGTGTGTGTGTGTGTGTGTTTGTGTGTGTGTTTTTTCTGGGAGGGAGGGGTCTGGATATCCATTACCCATTACCATCCTGGACTCTTGGGGATTACTGTGGATAAAGGGAGAGAAAAGGAGAGAATGGGGACTTAGCCTTATATCCTGCAGCTTTTTGCACTGCTGTCCAGCTCACCACACAATCATTTGGCTGACGGTGAGGCTCAGTTGGGAAGAAATGCTGTAGGAGGTGTTATAGCCGAAGAAACCGTAATTGAAAACTTGATTAAAATGTTTAATAAGTTTGCAGTATGCTTGCAGACAGAAAAGTAATCTTGATGTCCTGCATCTAATCCAATCTATCACGTTGTATAGACCAACAGCAATAACTTCCTGACACCAACAATTATATTTGTCAGCAGTAGGATTTTTTAGAGCGTAAGTTAGAGCCTATGTTTGCTGATCAAGAGACCGGATCAGTAGGACAAACACACACCAGCATGACTTTTTTTCAGGTTTAGGCAAGCCAAATTACTTAAAGTCATCACTATAGCACTGAAATTGTTCAATGTGTTTGTTGTGTTTTTTACGAAACACAATGTTGGTTTGTGTTATCAGTATTTTCTTGAGTCAGGGTTGGACATGTGCACCCATCCAGTCAGTTGTAGCCACATCTATGGCTCAGACTAAAAGTGTTTCAATGGCGCATGCGCAAGTATGTTTGATTCCTCTGTACCTGAAGAAGAACCAATTTGGGCTCCAAACATTGCACATTTCCAAAGAATTTCTAATATAGGAAGAAGTTCCACTCCCTCGTTACTTCCGGCTTCTGAACTGGTTGCAGTTCCACCAGAGTTCCATATAGGGGGCGCTCACAGGCCAGTGCAGAATGAATGGGACTTTATGGAGCTATACCCCTCAAAACCCACTTTTCTGAGGATATAATTTTTTGTCTAGTAATTTGAATGTTGCATTCGAAAGGGGAGGCTAAGAAAATACACACTGCTGTGTGTTCGATTTTTTTAAAGTGGCTTTTTTGTTCTAAAAAGCCTTTTAAAATGTCAATGACGTCATACACATATACGGCCGGAGATACTGCTTTACGGCGAGCTCTGAGTCGCTTCCTTTGTTCTCTCGAGGCATCGACAACACAGCTGACAGGTTAGGCTCTCCCTGTCAACACACGTGCTAGAAAGAGGTTTGCTAATGTTTTAAAGACCACACCAAAATATTCACTCTGATATTCAGGTTCTGCTTCGGATGCCGTCAAGCGGGATCTCCGATCGTAATCAGTCCTTCACTGACCAATCAGCATTCAGCTTGTTATGGGCTACAACGACTCACCCTGTAAGAAATCAAAAGGACATAAGTACTCGTTCATTCAACTTTCGACCTATAACCCATGTTGAACTTGCAAAAACTACAATCAAATCTGAGGTTTCTCAACGACAATCAGGCGAAAGAGACACATTTAGCCGTCTAGCTCCATAGAGTCCCATTCATTTTGCACTGGACCGTGATCACCCCCAGTGGAACTCTGGTGGAACTGCAACCAAAATCCGGTACAATGGGGCTGGATAGGGAGTGGAACGGCTTTCCGTAGACCGGCTTTGACATTTCCTTGTGTAATGAAGATAGGAAAAGGGAGAAGATGACAATGTTGTGAGTCCTAATAAACAAAATCACAGTTACGCTATTTTTCAACAGAGCATCTCGACAACTTGCAAACAATCTTAGAGAGAAGGTTTGGGTGTAGAATGTGCCATGACTTTGGCACTGTAGACTCAAGAAGAAGAAGGCATAATTTATTAATACCTCTAGGGGAAATTCAATTCAATTTTTTTCAAGTTCACATCCAAGTTCACATCCTGTCCCCTAGCAACATACAATGTTTGTTTTAACGCTGAACGCCATCTTTGTCCAACCTTAACCGTGTAGTATTTGTTTTAATAAAAATAAAAAATCTCAATTAGTGATTTTGGTGCAGTTTTACGGGCCATTTTCAAATAGGAAATTTAGATAGATCCATTCTGATCTTCCCCATAAGAGTTTTCACACCCACAACAGAATATAACGCTACTTCAATGTAAAGTACAATTCAATTGAAGCCATTTCTACAAACAACCATTGCAATAGTTTATCTTTCACAGACAGTCTCCTAAACAACATGCAAACAGCTAAACAACAAGGATTCTTGGCTTATTATATCAACAAATATATTTTATGTATATATTGTGTAACTAAGGATTTATGCTTTTGCATATCCCTGCAAGATGTACATGAGGTCAGAGTGCAGTCAGGCAAGAAGGTTCAGCACTGTACACAAACACACGCAAAAACACATATATACCTGCTGCCAGTGCGGTATGTTTCCTCTTACATAACTTCTGTTGTAAAACATGTCCACATTGCCATTCCATAGCAACAACCCTCAGTTAGAGACGTCCTGCATCTGTTTCAGCTGAGTGCATCAAGGACATACACACATACACACACACACACACACACACACACACACACACACGACTATGACTTTTTAACTGTGTTTATATCAAACCTGAAGTTATTCCAGAGGCGGGAATATCATTTGAATAAATGAATAAAGTTACTCACTGCTGTTCGGCAATGATAGTACATGCACATCAACAAAATTACATTCATATTTCATGTGTTTGAGCCATCATGAGCATATTGCAGATTTCAGGGCTTTTAGCAAGTCAAGCTTGTTGAAGTGCGAACCGAAAAAATGTCTTGACCTTCTGGGCTAATGAGTCCACAGGTTATGCAGTTTAAATAGTAGACACCACAACAAGTGAGGGTTGCAGGCTGGATGTTTCCTTGTTCATGTGAAAAAAAAAAGCGTCACTGGTCATCTGAGGTCCCAGTATGTGGCCTGAAGCTTTTTAGACTAATTGAGCAATCATTTGGTTTTTCCTTGTTATGTAGTTTTGAATCGAGGCAGCAAAGGCACCCATCTGGGATCGTTTATAATGATGCATTCTGAAGTGAATTAATACTTCATATAAGCTTGTTCCACAGCTCCCGGTTGTCTAATGATTTGCCAGACCTGTTGTGCATTCACAATCGTGGTTTGATAAAAAAATCTGGATTGAATTGGCAGGACAAGAGACAAACGAAGAGAGGCTGCAAGAAGAGAGAAAGCAGCATGGAGCTGTGTGTGTGTGTGTGTGTGTGTGTGTGTGTGTGTGTGTGTGTGTGTGTGTTGCTGTACATTTAATTTCAAAGTGATAGAGATGTTGCTTTAAATGTATATGTATTTGTTACATATACATACATATTTGTTTCCTCCATGTATTCCTTTTATGGTTCGTAGGTGCACAAGGTGTCACAATGTCTGACAATGTCAGACATTGTGTTGTATATTACACAGTTATACTGGTACAATGTGTAGTTAAATGCTTAAAAGTTTTGACTCATTTCTTCTTATTGAGGACAAGGCAACAGAGTTAGTGAAACTCAACACAAATCACAAGTTTTAATCTTGCAGCAGCTGGAGACAGCAAAATAGATTTAGATAACCATGTAAAACTACCTACAGACAAGTACTGTATGTGTGAAAATAACACCATGGATTCCTGCAAAACTAGAATGTGGGTTTGGGGTTTTCTGTTATCGCTGTGAATGTGAAGCTAAGCAGAGGGGACAAAGACACCTGTAAGTGCAGGTAGGATGGAAAGCTGGACTATAAAAATAGTCTTGAAGCAGCTTCATTTCACCGATACTGTCTTCCAGCTTCCTCTCACCTCCACTTGTGACTTTCTTTCCATGTGCCCTCATGTCTTTTAGCAGAAATTACTCATCCAGAGCACATACATTCAGAATGGAGAGCGTTATAAAATGATTTCCCTCCTTTGATGCCGCCGTTCTTCCAAAGTTTCTCATCACAACAAAAAGTCCCTGCCGTTTTCATTGATTGAGCCAGGATCAGGTAGTTCATCTGACAGTGAATTTAAGTGCCTTTTATAATCCTCGTTTGACTATCGCCAATTTCACTTTAATTATGATATACTAACTGCTAACTTTGACTGCCCCGAGAGAAGAGAAAGGTGTAAAAATTACACAAGATTGCTGCTGAAAATCGAACTGACTCAGTTCCCTGTCTTGTGTAAGAAGGCGCCATCAATAAAATTAGCTGTGAGACAGGCGAGGGACAGCGAAGCCAATTGGTGGGAAGATGTGATGAGCTGAAGTTACTGGTAGACTGCCAATCAGTGGGGAACTGGGTCGTCCTCTCCATTACAGAGACTTGAGTTATGTTTAACATTATAATTTAGCAGCTCAAATAAAGATAAATGGTTGGCGCCATACTGAAGAGAGAAACTGAAGATAGAAGAAGAGAGACAGTGAAATAAATTCATGCTATATACCCTTCAAAAAACGTAAGGACAAAGCAGACTTTGGGTTTAAAGATCAAAAACTCTGCTAATGTGCTTCATCAGGACTGTGTGGGTGTAATTCCATCAGATTAAATTCACAGTGGCCGATACCACAGATAATACATGCAAACAGCTCCACGACTTCCATAGATTTTATTTGAATATTGTTGATCCTGATCGATGCTAGGGCTGGGCGATATATCGATATTAAAAATATATCGATATATTTTTAAATGAGATATGGAATTAGACCATATCGCATATATCGATATAGTTCAAATGTGATCCTTGCTCCCATAGATATATACACAGATGTCGCCTTGAGGTTCTAAACATACGTCAAAACCGCCGCCATCTTGGAACAGGGGTGCGAAGCATTCAGATCAACGCTAAAGATGCCGGACTTTTGTACTGCTTAATTATGTTCGATAGAGGAAATGAAAAGAACAAACAGCAATGAATAACATTTAACAGGTGACAATGTGTTTTATGATTATGTATGCCGCCTTGACCAGCAACCTGAGCTCCGGCGGCAGCGGGAGGCGGAGAGCTCCGTGGCCGGCCGCAGCGTCTCTTCCCCGGAAAAACACAGCTTTGCCTCGCTGCTGCGCTGTCCCCGCTGATCCAGATCGGACCAGCCAAAGACAGAGTGGTGATCGGTAGGATCTTACACGTAGTCCAGGACGACCTGTATGTCGATATCGGCGGAAAGTTCCACTAAGTTTGCCGGCGGCAGGCGGACGGAGAGAAGCTACAGCGGGGCAGCAGAGACCATCTGCAGCTGCAGGATCTGGAGCTCAGTGCCCGTTAAAATGACATGTAACGCATAAATACATACAGAAATAAATAGTGGAGGAATGAGCCTGGACATTTCAGTCTGTTTTAAACTTCACCTTGAAGCAGAAACTCTTAGTTCAGAAGGGTGAAGTTTCCGTTTGAACTCAGATCTGTGAACCGATCATAATAAATATTCTTTGTATTAACACATTAATTAGTTTCTTTGTTTTGTAGTCGATAGTTCATCTTTTAGTTTACTTAAGTGGAAGCAGTATCAAGTGGAAGAATGGGACTATAAACCTAGGCTTACAGGCATGAGGCATTACATTTTGAACAAAGTAGATTATATTAATATCAAAAGCTTAATTGACCTTGGGAACGAATCACAAATATGGAGCTTTGATTTCAAAAAAGGTACTCCTGTTATACAGTATTTAGGTTTACATTTTATTGTTATTTGAACAGCTGAGCATTTAATCATGAACCAGGTGAAGAAACCGGTTTATTATTTATTTGATTTTGCAACTGTCTCTATGAAACTACTTGTGACATGTCATATTTGATTTTGGCTTTGACTGAACATTTGCTCTCACTTTGCGGAAAAAAATATCGGGATATATATCGTATATCGATATTCAGCCAAAATATATCGGGATATGACTTTTGGTCCATATCGCCCAGCCCTAATCGATGCAGAGAGGTACTATGCGTGACATCACCTTTTTACAACTGGGCTTCTTCAAACCAGAAAGAACACAGTCAAATTGCTCATAGTAAAAGCCTGAGGAAAATAATGTTTGCAGGACATTTAAGCAAAAAGAGTATTTTTCCAAAAAGAAAGATTTATCTCACCTTGACCCAATCTTTCTTGGCCATTCCTCACCTGTCCACCAGAGAGGGGGTGGCTTCTGGGGCTCCAGCACCCAATGTTTTTTTCAAAAGCCCCAAATTGTTTAGGGTTTTAAAATACCTTCAACTTTGTGTCATTTGTCTCTCTGACTGGACAGGCAAATCAACGCAGCAAAAGTTATATTACTGGGGAAATATCACCAATTATTCTGTGAACTAAAAATAGGTTTTAAGATTAGTAATGCTGTTTCCTAATTCTTACCCTAACACATACATCAGACAATGACACCTCTTTTTAGGTGGCGGGAGTGAAAATTATTAGTTATCCTGATGAAGACAGTTGGAGAACAATTAGTAACGAAATCTCATGTAGGCTTCACAGGATGATTCTTTTCCCTGGCAACTTAACATAGTGTACAGACTGGTTCTCCTTCTCCATAAACAACATGAAATCAAGGAGAGGGTTAACTTTTCCTGCTACAGATTTCCCACCGTGGTCACAAAGGGGGACTGCCTATTTCTATGACACAAATTCCCTTTGGTCCTACAGCCCACTAGTCCGACGTCCCTTTGGTGGCGAAATTACGAATCCCACTATGGCCACGCCAAGACCCGCCCTACAATGCAGCTCAATTGGTTGGGGTTAGGCATTGACCTCGAGTGGTTAAGGTTAGGATAGCCGATTGGTCAGGGGCTAGGACCTGTATAGTACCTTGCTATTACTAATGCTGTTGAAGGGCCGGTCTTGGCGTGGCCATAGTGGGATTTTTAATATCGCTGGTGGATGTCGGACTAGTGGGCTGTAAGACCAAAGGGAATTTTGTGGTTTGTGGTTGTTATTGAGAAGTCGGAAACAATGGAGCGTCAGAGAAATGACATGGCACCGTCAGAAAGCACATGGGAGACTCTTCGTTTCTCTTCCATTATGCCTCTAGAGTCGACACACACCAACACACCCTGCTATTCTCTTAAAGAGATCGACGCAGACACCAACGCACAAGTATAAACTTCAGGCCACTTAAGTAGGCTACAGCGAAAGCCCTGCGTGAGCCTCTGCAGAACCATAAATCAGACTTAAGTACTCATCAGCCCCAGTACATATACCATAGCTTCTGTTTTCCGGTCCTAGTTTTATCATCTTCCTGATGTATTTTGAGTCCTGTCTGCCTTCTTTGTTAACAACTTTATTATAGATCATTGACCAAGTTAAAACTGTTATTGCACCCCAAGATCTGGTCAAAGCTGGTGGTACTCAGCATACAGTAATGTGTTGTGTGGGTTGCATGTGTACCAATTCAAAGGTACTGATGAACTTTACTGATGAACCATCAGAGCTAACCATATCAGTTAAGTTCTAGTTCACCACTGAGACCCAGCAACTCCCAGACAGAACAAATCCCATTTACCTGAGCGTAGAGCAGCCTAATCCCAGAGGAAAATCTGAGATATTATACAGGATTTCATCCAACATCTTTAATACACCTTTTAAATTGGCCCATTTGCAGTATTTTGTTTCTAAAGTGGCTTATTTAACAAAGTATATTTCCTCCTGCCTAAGACTGTGAAATTTTACATTATATCGCTGTGTTAGGAGGATGGGAGGGATTCATTCTATAATTCAGTGGGATGGAATTCTGAATCAACTTTTACTCACAATTAGTAACGTTTACACTTACCTACTGTTGATTATTTGGGCTCCAGAGGTTTCATATTCAGTTATGGACTGTGCTTAAGCTACTACCAAAGATGCAAAAGATAATATGCACAACAGAGTGTCTTTGATAGCAAAGTTGAACCAAAGTAGGTGGAGGATTGGTGATGGTGGAAAGCTACAGCAATTGATTGATTTGTGTGTTGAACTTTTGAAAAGCACTGCAGTGGACTTTGCATAACTTATAAAAAGCTTATTTTTATTGAAATGTTTTTACCACACAAGTAGTCTCCCATTGCCAGACCTTCCTCCACAGTGCTGCGGAGGAGGGTCTGGCGAGTCCACACAGCATTCCGGGATGAGACCGAAACGTGCTCTGGTTTATTGGCATTTCTTTTAACCAATCACAATCTTCACGGAGCCCCGGTGCCTCTGCAAAATAGTCTCGGGAAGGAAATTGTTTTTGAAGGAACATGTGTACGTTCAAAAGTTGTTTTAGCCGTGCAACAGAAAACTCAGATTGGACAGATAGTCTAGCTAGCTGCCTGGATTTACCCTGCAGAGACCTGAGGAGCATTTAAACATAAGTCCTCAGAAATCCAAAGAGGAAGGTAACAGACATCCGGCCGAAAAGAAGGACATACGGCGGAACTTCCGGCAGAAACGGAGCAATCCCAGAAGTGGAAGGTCGTGGATAAAAGCTGCATCTCATGGCCCTTATTTGATAGCTCCTCGACTCGTCGGTCCTCAGCTCAACCGGAAGTTGTTCTGTCCCTCCTCGGTGAAGGCCGTCTCAAAGCTCTTATTCCTGCCCCGAGGACCGAGGAACGAACATCGAGGAGGGACTATAGGCGAGGATACACGAGAGCAGCCTTGCCGGAAGACGTGCAGCTGAAGGAGTTGCTAACGCCGCCTAAAGAGCTGACGTATTCATGTGCCGCTTCAGAGGGAAGGACGTCTCATTCCTCTAAAACACATTTGCTCGTTGCCTCTCTCCTCCGATGATTTCCTTGCGTCTCTCCCGGGCTTCCTCAGTGGGAGAGACTAAGACGTGGGGAAGGGAGGCAAGTGGAGGAGTCGGGGATGCAATTTAAGGGCTATGGGAAGTACCCATAGACTACCACACAAGTGGCTGTCATACTAAATTTTGGTCCATAGCAACACAACTGGACATAATTCATGTAGTTTCTAATAGTCGTTCAGAAATCCCACAGGACAATTCTTGATCATGTTCTTGTCCCTCTGACATTTCTGTGCAACCCCATTGTGAGCAATTGAGGGCAGCTAAAGGTTGTTTATAGATTACAATATGGTTCGTCCTGTGGTCCAAAACATTAAATCAGACAATATTAAAACACTTCATGACACATGACACAAAGAAGTATAAAACAAAATAACAAGGAATCAACCTGATTAATGCAAGAGAACAAATCTGCTGTAAAAAAAAAAAAAAAAAAAAAAAAAAGCCAGAATTTGAAGTAGAGTTTCTTTAGCTCTCCCTCTCCTTTCTCTGTCCAGCCGCTCCCATCAGACGAGCATGTGCATATGTACCGGCTTCATACATACCTTTTAATAGCAGTGGAAGAAATAACTAGCGCTTTTGTTCTGGTGGAGACTGTCTTGCATCATGGTACCTTCACATGAACACAGAGCAGTATTTAACCCTTTAATAAGTGGCTGAAGAGAAAGCAGAGGCAGTGGAGGGGGAGGGAGGCACTGTGTGCTGTGCTTTGATCTTAACCTGCCTTCTTTTTTTTTGTCTCAAACAGCAAACTGGACAGTGATGACCCACACTTTCAGCACAAACTGGCTATCCCACACTGCCATCTGTGGGTCAGTGTGTAGAACACCAGCCCGACAAAACTAAAGACTGCCCTTACATAAGTGATCCATAAACCAACAGTGTGAGGGGCTGCCTTACAATAAGCAAGCTTAGATGATGCTCAGCTGTGGGATCCCACCGGGGGGGAGGCGATGCCAGCTCGACCCGCTGCGCCGGTTTACTTGTGACCCACATCGATGCCTCCGACAGATCGAGGGGGAGTGGAAGGGATGGCAAGAAAAGAGACACCGAAAGGCTGCCATTTTTCTGCATCCTCCAATCCCTTTTCTGCTTCAAAACAAGCACACACACGTACAGTAATTCTGCCTCTCTCTGTTGAAGTGAACCCAATCCCATCTGTTCAAGAAGGATAAATTCTGGCAGAAGGAATTTATCTGCAGCCAAGATTTATTTACTGGAAACAACTTTGGGTTTTCTTTCTTGAGCAGTCTGTCTCTTTCTTCTCTGTTTCACTCCCCCCCTCCCGCTGTTTCTGCCCCCGCTGTGTGTGTGTGTGTGTGTGTGTGTGTGTGTGTGTGTGTGTGTGTGTGTGTGTGTGTGTGTGTGTTGTCCTGCAGGTTATGCGCTAGCTCGGCCAGGTTGATAGCCGCTAATGAAAGGCGCCTTTTATGAAGGCGTCAGCTGCTTTCCCTCACAAGGGAAGTAATGGTTATTGGCTGGGCCATTGATTTATTGAGCTGGTCATTAGTGCACTGTATCAGCACCCGCAGGGGAGGGGAGGGACAGACGAGAGAGGCACAGAGGGTGGGAGGGAGAGAGAGTGCAAAAGATGGAAGGCAGGAGTAGAGGAGGATGTAGGGAGTTGTGTTTGACGTAGGTGGGTGGTATCGTGGGAGATGGAGGGAAGATGAGAGAGTGTATGCAGTTGTGTTTTCTACGAGACGGAGAGATAACGACCACATGCTGCGTCAGAGTCAGTCCTTATCATCGCTCTCCTGTTTCTTCTCTCGTGATCCTGCTTTTGTGCTCCGGTGGAAACACAACCTGACGAAGTAAAGAAGTGTTTGTCCGCTGTGCAGTGGTTCTCAATCATGTATTATCAACCACCATTAGCAACACTGGGAATGAGATAAGATGCATTTTAGTTAGCCTAGATAGATTATCTAGATTTATAGAAAACATGAATTGCTGCTAATTTTCTTGATAGTGGATTTAAGAACAAGATGGACTTCTCCGTGTTTGGAAAACCCATTCTCTTTCCCAACACGTAAAATACTGACGCTTGGTCAGTGGCTCTCGGTGTCGGATACCAACGCAAATATCACCCTTTAGCGTCTGTATGGAACGCACCGGGCAGAGCAGCTGCTCGACTGTGGCTCGTAGTATTAAAGGTGCAGTAGGGAAGACTTACAAAACTAACTTTCTGTCACATTTGTTGAAGCAGGTCGTTTGAAAAAAAATCTCTGGCTCCTCTGGCACCACCTACAGCTTGTAGTGCCATTTGCAAAAATACACAGCTCCCTGTTCAGATACACCAATCAGAGCCAGGGGGAGTGTCTAACTGTGTTTAGTAGAAAAGGGGGAGGGACTGAGTAGTCGTTGATGTTCACATTTTTTGGCTAAGTCCTGGATATTCGCAATCCTACCTACAGCACCTTTTAAGAGTGACACCGGTAGTGAGTAGTAGGCCTACCAAAGATTCTCTAAACCATCTCTGGTAGTACGAAAGACCAACAATCCAGAATGTGGAGGTTGATTTGGGTGGTGGATGGGTCAAACAATACAGGACTTTCACCCAGGAGACTGGGGTTTGTGTCCCGTTCTTGTGCCGCACGTCAGTTAAACGTATGTCCCGACCCAGAGCTTCAGAAAGTGACGCCAAGAGTCCCGACCAAATATGACGCCGAAGGGCTAAACGCTAAAGGAGACATTTTTTTTCATCAGTGAAAACGCTAAAGGCACCTGGCCACGTGTCGCTTTCTGACGCACTCGGACGGAGAATGTGTTGGTTTGGACTTGATTGATGTGTTTGATTGATGAGCATAATGAGCATAATTTATATATATAAAAAATCTCTCCATCTTGTACTTTACATGTTGTTTTGCTTCCTAAATAAATCCTGCTAACCTGAGCCTTCATAGCCTGGAAAAAGACAATATTGCTTATCTTTCTCCTATGAATCAAGTCGAGTCACTTTTATTCATAAAAACCCAAGATCCCTCCATCTGAAATCTGCTTAGCGTTACAATCTGTTCAACATATGACACCTCTGTCCTCAGACCCTTCATTTGGATAATCAAAAACTACCCCAAAAACCTGCAGTTAATGTTCTTTTTATAAACGGTAACCATAGTTCTAGTTCTAGTTGTAGTTTAGAAACGTTATTAATCCCAATGGGCAATTCATTTGCAGTTTCCCAGTCCATACAGTCAGTGACCTCAACTTTTTCAGACTAACCATACATTAACCGTAGTTTAACGCCATTATTCAATGCCATAACTCAGGAACAGAAGAGGAGACATTTGGACGGATACTGAATTGGCAACACTAATTTTGAAATTGTGGTAATAGATCTGCTGTGCTTCGAAGTCTTTACTGCATACATAATGAGTCTTAAGGGACATGAAACTGAAACTTGATTGGTTGGCGTAACCGCATGGCTGCTTCTAGTTTTTCTCACTGTTTTCACCTTCAGTCCAAATTATGTTTCCAACCACAAACAAATGTTCTTTTGATTCCCTCAACAGTGGCTATATTGGAAAATGGCATTCTTATATTTCAGCATAGCTGGGGGGAAAGAAATTAACCCTCTGAGGTCTAAGGGCATTTTTACATATCTTCTTGAATTCTCCTTTTAAGAGTATTTGCATATAACCTGATCCCCATGTGTTTCATATCAAAATATTAAGAACAAACTCAGCTTTCTGTACAGTGATGCCAATTTCTTTTTCCACAGCAATCTATAATGGGATAATTTGTCTCTAAAGCAGAAATATTTCTCAAATCTCAAATCTTTGAAAATCTATACTCAATTGTTTTGGTGCTTGAAATGAGAAAAGTGGCTTAATATGTGAATACAATAATATTTGACAACACTCCTACTCAAAAAGCGATATTACAAAATTTAAATTTTAGACATTTATTTACTGTCTTTTGTCCTCAGAGGGTTAATGAACGGATTATCAAATGTCTCTTCTGGCTCAAGTCCAGGAGTCAGCCTTTGTGCAAAGTGGCTGTTTCAGATTTCTCAATGCATAGTAATAGGGTAAAAGCCTCAATATAAAAACTAAAGGATTAGCCTAAACTTCAGGAGATAACCACTTTCCCACAAGCAATTCCCCAAAGTGCTTTTGACTAAAGTCGTAACATTTGTTGGAACAACCATTGTTCCTTGCAATGGCGGTTTGGACACATTTGTAATAAAGTCGTGTGGTTGTGAACCACAGCTCCAGAGCAGCACTAAGAAGAATAGTTTGTCATTAATTATTTAAGTCCTGGCAAATACAGCTCCAAAGGAACAAGGAAGTAAATGATAGAGCTGGGAGGACAGGTTTTCAAGCAAATAAATGGTTTTACAGACTTCCTATGACTGGAGCCTATACTTAATATGAATTTTTTTAAACATTTATAATGGACATCAAATATGTTTAAATGCTAACCAGAATTCCAGTAAGCTGGTTATTCTTATCTGTATGTCTATGATGAAACCTTTAAAGGTACAGTGCATATTAATAAACATGTATGTAAAAATGCCCAAATTAGCCAATAGGCTAGTTTCCATCTGCAGTCCCTGGCCAGATGTTACAATAGGCTCCCCAAAAAGCAATGAAAGGCATCCTAACATGAACACAACAACAACAAAAAAACAAATAGAAATACATGTGCACACCAAATAAAATCACATTACATTCTTGTCTTGTATACAACAACTACAATCACATTTCATTATAGTTTAAAAAAAAACGCAACATCAACATAAATAAAGTCTAGACTTAGCCTATATGAAACAGATGTATAAATAATATAAAACCTATCAGTCGGATCAGTGTTGACATCTTTGGGTGTTGACTAGCCATTTTATAATCATTTTATCCAGATGTTTGATTTATTATCCATCGTCTGAACAGGCTTGTCTTTCACTCCTCAACATTTCTGCCAGCCTCTCTCATTTTTCTACAGATGACTTCATCTCAATAGTTGAGGAAGATCCCAATGTGTGTGTTTCCATCGACAGCGTCATCTGGTTTCTCGTGGGTTTGGGGGAATGTGTTTTACACCAAAGAGCTTTGGAATGATTCTCTTTTCAAGCAGCAACCAAACATATAACACTACAATTACAGTCACATCAGAGCAGTGTATGACTACGGACCTGTACTCTTGAAGAATCACACTCTAGTGTTGGCAGATCTAACAAAACCTTTCTACTTTCTACTATCACTAATACGGATAAATTCTGTATGAATTTCCAGAAAGTAATCACAGCCTCACACTCTAACTGACATTGACAAAAACTTGCACCATGTCCTGCCTACACAGCTTTTATATAAACCAAGCTAGCTGCAAGTGTTCCAAACTGAATCATTACAAACTTAAATTAAAAACGTCTTCGGTACTGTGTGACAAAGTGGAGCTTGCTTTAAGCAGCATTAAAGTCCCATGACATGGTGCTCTTTGGATGCTTGTATATAGACCTTAGTGGTTCCATAATACTGTATCTGAAGTCTCTTTTATATAGGCCTTAGTGGTCCCCTAATACTGTATCTGAAGTCTCTTTTATATAGGCCTTAGTGGTCCCCTAATACTGTATCTGAAGTCTCTTTTATATAGGCCTTAGTGGTCCCCTAATACTGTATCTGAAGTCTTTTATATAGACCTTAGTGGTCCCCTAGTACTGTATCTGAAGTCTCTCTTATATAGGCCTTAGTGGTCCCTAATACTGTATCTGAAGTCTCTTTTATATAGACCTTAGTGGTCCCCTAATACTGTATCTGAAGTCCCCTTAGTGGTCCCCTAATACTGTATCTGAAGTCTCTTTTATATAGACCTTAGTGGTCCCTAATACTGTATCTGAAGTCTCTTTTATATAGACCTTAGTGGTCCCCTAATACTGTATCTGAAGTCTCTTTTATATAGACCTTAGTGGTCCCCTAATACTGTATCTGAAGTCTCTTTTATATAGACCTTAGTGGTCCCCTAATACTGTATCTGAAGTCTCTTTCCCGAAATTCAGCCTTGGTGCAGAATTACAGCCACTAGAGCCAGTCCCACAATGAGCTTTCCTTAGGATGTGCCATTTCTGTGTCTGTAGCTATTGAGGAGGAAAAGGGTGGGGGCAAGGTGGAGGGTGGGGGTGTGGCCTTGACCAACTTGCTCGTTTGAAAGCGATGATGTCTCTCTCTCATGGGTGGGCCAAATTCTCTGGGCGAGAAAGCAGAGAAAGGGGAGGTAACCTTGCTCCTTATGACCTCAGGAGCAAAATTCCCAAATTCCTTTAAAGGTCCAGACTTGGTGTAAAATGTAGCAACATTACACTTCCGAGCATTATCTCGCCCTGACAACCCGTTCTCATTCCCAACTCTTAAAAAAATACTGATGCTTGGTCAGTGTCTCTCAGCAGAGCAGCAGCTTGACCGCAGCGTTGTAAGATGACATAGTATTACAATGGTAGTGAGTTGTATGAAAGACAATCTGCGTAAAGAGGTTGGTTGGCGTGGCGGATGGGTCAAACAACACAGGACTTTTACCCAGGAGACCGGGGTTCTTGTCCCATTCTTGTCCCGCGTGTCACTGAAGCGTTATTATGGATCCCACGTGACTTCTAGGCAAGTACCACCCTACGAAGCAGCTCGATTGGTTGGGATTATGCATTGACCTCGAGTGGTTAAGATAAGGATAGTCGATTGGTCAGGGCCTGAATAGGTTATGTTACCTCACGTAAGCATGGATGCCTGGCCAAGCTAATATCTAATATCAAATAAATCTAATATCAAATTGAATAAGAGAAGTGACATTTTCCATCACCTTGCCATTGTGATGTCTAGATATTTGGATGGGCCGATAGGGAGACCGAGACAGGACCGCAGATAGGGGTCACACTTTCATTAAAGAGGCTAATGGCGTACAGAGACAAGGAGCTGATATTAGCCACAGGGAAACCTAATAAGAGACGGGCTGGAGACAGTCGTGATGCGGAGCTGATTACAAAATCACTGAAAGGAAAATGACTTGGCAGATAAGTAGAAATGGAGCTCGCAAGCTGTAAAAGACACTGAAGCAGACTGAGCACAGGTCAGACTACTCAGCTGAAGGCCAGCTGGAGCAGAGGGTGGTAGGATAGTGAGGCTTAATTATCAGAACAAAAATTAACCATTGTAGAATATGAAATTGTTCTTTTTTTTGTTGTTGTTGCTGTTCTGATTGCTGAACTGTGTCATTTTTCAAGTGCAATCTTCAGACATTCAATTTTTCTGTATGTATTTCAATGTTCTTTCAAAAAAAGGTCAAGATTCTTGATCTTTATTCACAGCAGGTAGCAGGAGATTAACATGTCAAATATTTTAATTATATATACAAGATTTAGCCTGTGTACCTCAAATTAAATATGAATACATTAGATCAAACCATTTTCCAAACAATACCACCATTTTGTTGTACCCTTCTGGATCATCACTAGTCACCACTGATCCTAGCATTGGATGAAATTGTAACTTAATTTAAAGCTAGTGCAGACTTCTAGAAATTTCAAATCTCTGAATTGCAATACTCGTCACACTACTTTGTTTTTGTCCAGGAGTTTTGTCATGTTGACATGGCAGAGCACAAGCTACATAACTGACATCAGATAAAGTGTATGGATTCCGAGATTATTCCATCTGAAGGGATCTGTGACAGGCGTGAATGATCGCAGTATTAAACGAAAAGTCACTCATGCTTGTGTAACACCGTTCCAACTGTGTTTTTCATAAGATTCTCCCTTCTAGTTGACTCATTTTATGCATTTCCTTCAGATGATTTTAAAGTCTGTGTGGTCAGAGAATCAAATTCCATCCTGTGTGTGTTTTTCTGTGTGCACATCTGTGACAGAGAGAGTCTGTTTGTGTGTGTTTGTTTTGCAGGAGGCTGATGTGGAAAGCCTCCAGTTTTCCTCTCGGCCTGTCTGTCCGTGGGGCCCCGGGGCCAGTAAATATGTTAGGCCATCTGGCCATCTGCCTGTCTATCTGGACAGATGGTCCACCTGAGGGCCAATCGCACACTATCCACTGGATCTGCAACACGATTTAATGATACGACAGGATGCCATTTACTTCCTATTAAATAGAAATTCCTCCATTCTGTTCTTAGCTAAACATCTGAGCAATACAAACTGACATTAAAACAAAGTTCTGAGGAAAGTATTTCAAAACAGAAACAGATAATCATACATATTGACTGTTTAAAAGTGGTTTCATTATGACAGGAGGCCCAGGACCAAAAGGTAAACAGGTAACACTTTATTTGCGTAGTATAGGCTCTGCTGCCATCAAACTTTGTTGCTTTCTGTCATTTTGCCAGCCCAAGAGGAAATGCACAGTGATGTCTTATAATAATTTTTTTATTTGACACCTTAAAATTGAACGATGTACAATTCCAGTGAAATGCAATTTTGTGTTGGCATCTGAGAAAACGCTACTAATCTGGCATACAATCTCCTATTTCTGATCTCTACAGACTAATTTTAACCTTTTTTACTCAAACTTTAAAAATGACCTTGAAAGGGCTGCCTTTCTCCCTTTTCACTAGGCCCCGCTCGCAAAATTAACAATGTATTTTTTTTTGTCTTCTTAAGTCGTAATTTCAGTATGTTTTATTTGATTTACTAAATTATCATTTGATCCGTGTAAAAATGACACAGGCCTGTTTGGTTTTATGGGGACATAGAATTTTGCTTTGGTTCTGTCTGTGATGCGATCAGCTGCTCACCAGTGCAATTCAGAAAAGGGCCTGCGGGTGTAGGTGATGATGTCCCTTCAGCAGGGAGGGGCTGGGCACTCCGAAGGTGTACCAATGGGTAAAATAGTTTAGCAGCAATTGACATTTTTATATTATGTGGGGTGCTTGTTGTTGTGGGTGCACATATATATTATACATATAACTAGAAATGTCAGCAATAACTAATTTACCTATATGTCATGGTATTTTCCAGATGGTAGTGTTTTGTTGTTTGTTCAGTTTTGCTCACCATATGCTTACCCGTACAGGTGATAGGTGCCAGTTATGTGCGGCTGAGTTAAAAGAGGTTCAGAAGAAGGGCAGAGGGATGAAGGATTGGGCAGCTTGCTGAGAGGTTGCGGTTCTGTTTGTTTGCTGTTGGTTTGCCTCAGTTTAATTTACTTTTTGAATCTGTCTGGGTTCAGTTTGTGCCCGTTGTTTGATTATGTTTTTTGTTAATAAACACCAGGAGAGATTGTGGCTGTATCCCTCCCACCCCAGCCACAAACTCTTTGAGTCGCTCCCCTCTGGCAGGAGACTGAGGTCCGTCAGGACCAAAACCTCACACTATCCACCACTAGCCTTATCAACAAGGCCCGGAACCCACCCTGACACTCTCCACACCTGTGGTGTGGTAGTCAGTATGTCTGTATGTATTTATGTTTGTGTGTACCCCTCTTTTAATATGTTATGTGTACTTTTCTATCTGGAACATTATTTTTTTATAGTGAGCTGAATATCAGCTATCCAAACATGTGATAAGTAAAGGCCTGAACCTGCTGGAGTCATGGAGCTCTGCTGCCACAGAAGAAGTGGTCAGTGAGTAGAACGTTGTAGAACTAAACAGTGCATTAAATGAGCAACTTGGAAGTAAAAAAAAAAAAAAAAAAAAAAAAAAAAACCTTTAAAGACAGAGAAGCGGCTGTTTATCAGCAGCCATCACAACGTGCTGCATCATTTAACTGCAATAACCCTAAAGCTGGTACCATTTCACTCTTAATTGTGAACAGTTTGAAGAGACACATTATTTATGTCCAGCTATCATTAGAGCTACATAGAGTGAGCTGCTGGCTTGCAGGGAGACACACAAAGAGGATGAAAAGCTGCACACACACAACTCCTTCGGCAAGTATTTGGCAAACAGTCTTCTTCAGGAAACCCCATTTGTAACCACGTTTTGCCTGAGGTCAAATAATGTTCCGTTTACATACTGAGTTGTTGCTACAATTCAGTATTATTGTAACAATTTAAAACTATTTCTCAGTTTCTGGAATAAATCTCAAATTAAAACATCTCCAAAATAATAGAGGGTTTTCACTGATGTGACTTTCTGGGCAGTAACCTGGATGCGCGGCCATATTGGAGGCTCTCGGTGTAAACAACTGAACGGAGTAATGGAGTATTGTGTGCTTTGGATACTTTAAGTCACATGTGTCAAACTCAAGGCCCGCGGGCAGATTTAGATCCGGCCCTCATAACAATTTAGGTTCCTAATAAATTTTGGCCCGCCTAGTTTTTGTTGCTTTTTCTGAAGTTTTTGGCACTTTTTTTTTCAAAGTTTTTGCAACATTTGCCAAAGTTTTTTGGCGCGTTTTCCATTCCCCCCCTCCTTGCTTTTTTTTCCTTTGCTCCTTTTTTCTTTGATGGCTAAGTTACCTTTTTGGAGCTTTATGTCAACCAAGCTGTAAGTGAGAAGAGTATATGAGACATGCAATAATACAGTCAAAGATGTTTGACTTTTTTGATTAAATTAAAAACACGTCAATAAACTAAACACGTCTGGCGCCTTGATGTGATTCTTATTTTCCAGTGTGGCCTGTAGTGAAACCAGTGACACCACTGCTTTAAGTGAACGTAGCCATGTCTAAACAACAGAAAAGCTCATCCAAACGCGTCCAAGATGCAAAGGCATATAGGGAAGGACTTGGACCACAAGAAAAGGCGTGATATTTCGAGAAATTACGGTTTATTGGCAGTGCAGATCCCTAAAAGTTGTCTCCCTGTTCTTGGATCCATGACTACCCGGTGATTCTTCCATCAGTTGCATATCCCGATATAGTCAAATACCTGGTTTTCTCGCTGAGCCCATACACAGCAGAAGACCTTAAATCCTACAAAGGTTTGGAGGCTTATAACCAGATGGTGTGTGGATGGGTGAGGGAGACGCAGTACCAAGTCATCAACGATCGTTGTGTTGTGAAGGCCAAAGTAAGTAATGCAATAATGTCTTTAATCAACCTAACCTTAACTGTATGATATCATTGCGATACTCAAGGTGTAGCCAAGTGACTCTCAATCGTTTTTTCATTTCAAAGACTGAACAAGCGCCTCCTTTCCTCTGATAACTTCAAGCGTCCCACTCTCTGGTTTTTAATAACTTTTGGAAGTCGATAATATTCCAAATGTTGTTCTCGGTCTGACCTACTGGTACAAACTAAAACACGGAAATAATTAGCCATTTTCCTTGACGACTTTCGGGATCTACTTCAGTGCCTTCGCTTTGTTGTGATGCGGAGTACCTCCAATATGGCGACTTCTGGTCTGATGACGCGTCGTGAAAACCCTCTAACGTACTGCCTTTCTTTCTTTTCTTTATGATCAACGACCTTTCGATAGAATCCTAATTGCTCCCATCTCAGCACTTCAGCCTGAAGAAGAATAATCATTTTAAATAATTAACATTCAGATTCATGCTAGATACACGCACAGGGAAACACTCTTTCTCAAACCTGTCCCATGAGGTAATAAAAGTGTCCCACATGGCATACCAGCCCAAGAAGCATCTAGTGCCATAAAGTGGTAAATGACTCTTGACACCAGCTCGTGATTTATGTTTCATGTCATCAAGCCTCTCATGCTCATCTCACCGTTTCTCTATAAAGTCCAATAAAGCAGTGAAGCCATAAAAATAATCTTAAAACTGTCCCAGAAACTTCTGTTTTGCCTGAACCATTTCACATTTTCTCTCAAGTCCCTATTTTCTCAAAGGGGCACGCTTGTAGTCAAATATATAAAAAGATAATGTACTATAATTTAAATGATGTTGAAACGTCGTTAACAATCAGCAAGAAATGATCTCAATTAAACCAAACTAAAAAATCCCAACCTTAACTAAAATGCCTTCCTCTACACAAAGTACAGTTGAAGCTGATGGAAATGTCATTATTTTTGCAAGTATTTAGTCATAGTCACATTAGTGACATTTATAAATAATGCAGGAAGGAGCAGCTCTCTCTGATGTGTTTAGTGAAGCATCTGCTCGGGTCCTGTGGTGTTAAACACAGACACACACACACACACACACACACACACACACACACACACACATACGCAGTGCAGGTTTTGAGACAAATGACACCCGACATGTAAGTCGGCCATCTTTCGCCGCTCTGCACATTAAGCATGGAGACTAAACGTTGGAGTAATTGTCGCCCTCTGGTGCTCTGACTCATATGCTAATGCTGCTGCGCTCCGCTACGGTAGAGGAAAGTTAGAGGGCAAGAAGGTAAAAATAGCTGATGACCCAAAAGACACTTGGGTCATCAGAAAAAGGGATAAGAGCAAAGGTTCTTTGCTTGTAGGAGGGTCTGGCAAGTCCACACAGCAAATCCGGGGTTGGGAGAAAAATGTGCTCTCCGTTTGTTGGCATTCCTTTAAATTAATCACAATCGTCTTGGGCGGTAATAAGCTCCGAGCGGAGCCTCTGCAAAATAGCCTCGGGAAGGAACTTGTTTTGGTGGAACAGGCATACGTTCAAAGGTTGTTTTAGTCGTGCGACAGAAAACTCAGGTTGGACAGATAGTCTAGCTAGCTGTCTGGATTTACCCTGCAGAGATCTGAGGAGCAGTTAACCAGAGTCCTCATAAATCGACCAGAGTTTAAAATTACAACACAAAGTAAGCAGAAGCTAACGGGACATCTGAAAACGGACACCTGAAAAATGTGATATCTGGCGGAAATTCCGGCAGAACAAGAGCAATCCCGGAAGTGGAACGTCGTGGATATAGACTAATCACATTTAAAAAAAGAATTCAGAATCACAAGAAATCCTGTATTTGTTTGGTCAGGTTAGCACAGACGAGTGCAGTACAATACTACATTGCTTCTTCAGGGTTAAAATTTCAACAGGTGGAGTTTCAAATTTCAGCTGGTGTGAATTTATTCTTTGAAGCTTGTTTGATCTCCTGCCCTCAGGAAGAAGATACAGGTCTATCCGAGCTGGACTACCAGAATGACAGTTTTTTTTTTCGGAGTGTCTATTTGCACCCCAGGTACGAATAGCCTCGGCCACACAGCTGAGCTATTTACACCCTGTGACGTAACAACAACAAAACGTTGCTCGCGTGCACCGAAATAATAGGCTCGTTCGAGATGAGCCAGATCTGCGCAGAATGCCGGTTAGATTTGTGTCCGACTTGATCCCGACTTGCTCTGACGTCATGCACACGTGGGCAACGATAATCTCACGAGACCAAGGCGGCCGCAGTTCTGAGACGCAGGTAGCGTAGTTGCTTTTCACCAACTGCAAGAGCCAGGTGGATGCAGGTGGACCCACTGCATGCTGGGAAATGCCAGCCTCTCAGCTGATCGAACAGCTGATTGGTTCAGAATCGACTCAACATGATGACGTTTTATGTAAACTTTTTTATTGATTTTGAATCGGAGGGATTTTAACTGCGATTTGTCTGATTTAAAAGCTTATTCTGTACAGAACACATGTAGTGAGGCTTATAGTTATGTTTAGAAGTCAGAGAGACTAAATCTGTTCAGATTACAGATCATCTACAGTCTGTTGTTAATTAAAAACAGCAACAGATCACATGTAGAGAATTTTGACAGCTACTCTGTCATAATGAAATCAACACCGGTGTTTTTGCGGATGTTTTTATGTTTAAAAAAGGATCTTACTCTTTAAAAGAAAGGTCAACCTCCTTAGAAATCCTTTCCATAATGTTGTCATACACTTAGAATATTAATCTGATCCTGTCAGTGGCAAAACAAGCACTATTGGAAACGTAAATACAAGCTTTACATTAGCCCTATTAACTTACATTGTAGCTTGTTTCGCAATTGCCGACTGCAGTGATCTAGCTTAATACTGGACCAATGTCAAAGATTGTTTTCCCATTAGTCACTTAGACACAAAAACATAGGAAAATAATAGGGTCCAGGTTGGAAAAAAAAATGTTGTTACCCTTTAAACTATGCCAATAAAGATACTTGATTGAATAGATATTTCAATATTTTTGGCCGCCAGGGGCCAGAGGAACTCCACAACAGCTGACTAACCAGGCCCCCACATACAGCGCTCAGCCCATACAGTCTATGGCTCAGCCCCTGCGCCGATTTTGTCCAGTGGCCACACATTTGCAACAAAAAAATCCTCCTGCAACCAAGAGGATTTTCCCGATGGGCCAGCAGTGTAAAAGAGGCATTATGGGAGAAACAATACTGCGCATAGTCAGTGGTCACATATCACGGCTGTGAACATGGAAGCTTTTATACTTTTTTGGCGGATACGCCACTGAGCAACTAACCCACAACCCTGACATACTGTCACCTGATAAAGTTATTCTCAGTAATGTATCAGCTATTTACATTTCCAGCAGACACGTGGTAAGATTAGCATTTATTTGGAATCGTGCTTGTGACCATTTTCACTCACTTTTTCAACTCTGGTTTGGTCTTCATTGATTATGGTGATAGCAGTTACCTGCGCTGTCACCTAGCAAGCTTGCTATTACAGTCGCTAAAGGGACAATAGGTTCACAACAGTTTATTCCAAAGACATATTTGTACCATTGACTTCCTTTGCAAACCTCTTTTTCTGGAGCAGTTCATTCTCTGACAGAGGTAACATAAAAGTGGATATTGGCCATGCCTTTCATGCCCCGCATAGGTTTGCACTTTCAACGGGACAAATGCATTTAACTCGACGCTGAAGATTTTGTGGATTTTACCCAGAGAGTGAATCCACTGATTGTGACAAAAACCTTTCCCATTTTAAATGCTTATGTGACTGGACCTTTAAAGACAGCTTAGGGATGTCAGGGAACACTTTTTCTTTATCTTTCTTTTACCACAGACCAACCTCTACCCATAATCATAACCCGTTTTTCTGATATTAGTGGAGTCGCTAAAGAAGTTACTCATCCGTCATTTTAAAGTATTCTAACCAACCCCACTGTTATGCTTTTCCTCAACGATTCTCACAGCTACTGTGTGTTTTAGATACCATCCCCAAATCCTATCATGTTGGTTTCATAACTCCCACAAGTAATAAATTACAACTGACTTTAAAGCAGGGTGAGTTTAAAGACGGTATATTTGATCAGGATAAATATGTGCAATTTATCAAGCAGTTATCATTACTGTGGAGATAAACAAAAAGACATAAACCTTATTTTGCACTGAACATTTTGGAAAATGGTGCACAGCTTCATCATGGTAGGAGTATGATGTTGTAGTGAGCGGCGGATAAACAATGTGGTTGAAACATGGAAATTATATCAGTGAAGTCAAGTGCACAACAAACACAACCATGTTATTTATTCATGTTCTATGCTAAAACATGCAAATTTAATGTTAACGCTGATCTTGATGCAAACACTGGTGTCCTCGTTTTTTTCAACGAGAAGTCTCGTGACCTTATTATAATTTCTCTCAGGAAATTAAAATGCTATGATTGTTAAAGGAATACATGCCTTTGATCCCCACTGCAGTTATATCTGATGGACTAGTCTTTTTTTTTTTTAAGATTACTTTTTGGGCATTTTAGGCCTTTATTTCCACAGGACAGATGAAGACACGAAAGGGGAGAGAGAGGGGGAATGGCATGCAGCAAAGGGCCGCAGTTGAAAATGCGCAGTTTCTGTGTGCAATTTTTGTTGTCTACAAGGAAAAGAACATTTACAATCCAAAATGAGGCTTTATGAATATATCAACACTTAAAGCATTCATGATGAGTGCTCAGAAGATTTACTGTTCAGTCATTTTAAGACATTTCCTCACAAATTGGTTCAATTTCTTGTTTTATAAAATTGGCTTGTGAATGTCAGGCAGCAAATTCTTTCAAAAACTGAGCATTCAGAGTAAATTTCCTTTTATATCGTTTTTTCTTTTTTTTCACCATAGTCTGAAAAAGAAATTAAATGATTAATGGGAATACATCTGCTGTATGGCTGGCTGCTTTGGAAAAGTGTGGTATAACCATATTATGCTTTGACTTTATATAGTGTTACCGATCCTTTGGGTCAGTTTTAAGTGTGATATCACAAAAAAGTCCAGATAGTTTATAATCGACAATCTAAATCAGACTTTTAAAATACCACAACTGATGGAGAGGAGAGAAAAAAAAAAACAGTTCCGATGTCTTGCCCTTCAGAGACTAGATCCACTATCTCAACACAGGCACTTTAATGAGCCTCAGTAGCTTTATTCAAATAGCATTCATTTACAGTCACATAAAAGGGGAAAATAAACCAATAACTCACACACACACACAGAAATGCACAGTCTCACATAGAAATCAACACCCATAAATGCATACAACACAACACAATGCATCAACCACATACATCACATGGCAAACATAACATTACGATTGGACCTTCAAAGTTGTCTTCATACAAGGTTGAGTTTTCTTCCTGGAATAACCAAATGTTTCGCAGAGCCAAGCTCCCCAACAAGGGAGGCCCCCTGAGCTGGGACCTGGAAAAAATCCTAAAGCTACTTTGGAGCACTAATCTGAAAAGCCTTTTATCGTCCTAGGGCCTATTAGCAGTGTCAGTGTCTCCGAGAAATAGCGAAGGATGAGTGAGAGAGAGAAAAACCGCAGCTGAAGCAAAAGGGTGCCAGTTGTCTTTTCTTTCTGCTTCTTTTTTTGCACTGTATACAATTTTCCATCTCTGGCCATCTTACTTATCTGAAAGAACACAGTGTGTTTCCAATAATGACCCTACATTAATATTTTCTGATGTGAAATATGGAGTACCTCAGGGCTATATCGCCTTTCGGCCATGGAATTAATTTTAACTGCTACGCTGATGATACTCAGCTGTATATGCCTGTAAAGGAGGATGGTCTTTTTTCCAAATTATTAAATTAGAGGCCTGCTTGTCTGCTGTGGAAAACTGAATGTCATGTAATTTGCTGCCCCGAAATTATGATTAAACTGAGATGCTGATCATTGGCCCTGCTCCACACAGACACCAGTTGGATCAAGTAACACTAGAAAACTGGGTGATTCCTCAAAGTTCGACAGCCAATAATCTTGGTTTTAAATGTTATCCTACCCTCTCTACCAATCTGTTCAGGCACATCAAATCACCAAGACAACCTTTATTCACCAACTCAACATAGCAAAAAGTGGTTTCTGTCTTTGGCTGATGCAGACACCCTAATTCACCCTTTTGTATCATCCAGACTTGATTATTGTAAAAACAAATTTGCCAAGCCTGTTGCATGCTAGTATGCTGCAGTACTATATTACACCAGTTTTGGCTTTCCCTCATTGGGTAACGTATAATGTTGTGAATAAATTGTAAATGGGCACATATCTACCTGTCTGATCTCCTTAAAACTTATATTTCATCCCATGCTCTCAGACATCTGATGGTCTGTCTCAATTAATGTATTAAGCCTCGTACTATAGGCCATGTTTGTCCTGCCAACGAGAAATCTGAAAACTTTCTATAAACCACTGCATCCCTCCAACCCTCTGTTTGTTTGTGTCCCACAAGCACATGAGTGTCCAAGCTGTTTGCCTCTCTCTCTCCATGTTTTCTCTTTCTCTCTTTTCACTCAGGCTTCTCTATGCTGGAACATCGGCCATCCTGGGAACTTTCTCTCACCCGGCTGTCGGTGGCTCATTCCAGATGTTTGCATCTGGAGGAGATTCAACCTATCCTTGTGTTTCTGTCTCTCTGTCCCCTGTGTGCATGTTTTCCTTGTCTCTCTCTCTCTCTCTCTCTCCTTCTGTGTGTTTGTTTCCTTTCTCCTATCTGTGTGAACTTTGAGTCTGTGTAGTTTGTCCTCTTTCCAGGTCTCCATGGTGGAGAGGAGGTCGTGGGGCTCGGGTCCTTTCTGTTTGGCGTCATTCCGGGTCATTTCCCTGCTGCTGGACATGGAATACAAACTTCCCGTTGAGATCCTACATACCACATCGGAAACACTCCAGCAGGCAGTGCCAGCCATCCCCAGCAGAAGAGAGCTTGGTCCGACTGCGTTTGTCATCAACTTCTGCAAGACGTCATGTGAAATTGAGTCAACAAGAAGCAAAAAGATTATATACACAGCATATGCTATATACATTTACTATATACATAGAGTATAGCCTAAAGATGAGCAAACAAAACAAAGCAAAAATGAACTTAATTAGGCACAGTTCACTCCAAGGTATAGCTCTAACTTTCAGTGTCTCTTTTTAAGTTAACTGGGCCAAGCCCTCTTATCTGTTGTGTTTTGACTAGAATTATTTTACAAGAAGGTGCCCATGCCTTTGAGAGGGGAATACGCTTCAGTAACCAATTATGAACTGTGCTGTATGTAATGTACTTTGTTTTGTGGACTTGATTTGCAAATAAATGAACAAAATGTGTGTCACACAAAAAAAGCAAAATGAAAAGGAAACACTTTTTTTCTATCTAACATATCTAACATGACTATTTCAGGCTGTAAATTGTTATACACTAAATTATTGTCCCTGTGTCTGTGCTTTTGCTGTTTTTTACATACTTAATTTGTATATATGCGCCATCTTGGATTTATATTTCTTGAACGTGCTTCTCCGTGAACCATCACCTTATCGTGGTGGAGAGGTTTGTGTGTCTCTGTGAACCTGAGGGCTGTGTTGTCTGGAGCTTTGTGCTCCTGGTAGGGTCTCCCAAGGCAAAGTGGTCTCAGGTGAGGGGCCAGACAAAGAATGGTTCAAAAACCCCAATGAAGAAGCAAGGTAGAGATGGAGTGACCCTGCCGGAGGAAGCCCGGGGCCCCGTCTGGAGCCAGGCCCAGACGGCGGGCTCGCCGGCGAGCGCCTGGTGGCGGGTTTGCCACGGAGCCCGGCCGGGCACAGCCCGAACAAGCTACGTGGCTCCCATCTCTCCAGCCCATGGGCCCACCACCTGTGGGAGGAACCGTTGGGGTCGGGTGCGATGCCACATGGGTGGCAGTGAAGGTCCCTCGTGGCTCTGGGGACGTGGAACGTCACCTCTGTGGGGGAGGGAGCCGGAACTGGTGCGGGAGGTGGAGCGCTTTAGATCTGGTGGGGCTTACCACTCTCTCGGTTCTGGAACCATACTCCTGGATAGGGGTTGGACTCTTTTCTTCTCCGTTGCCCAGGGTGTGAGGCGCCGGGCGGGTGTGGGGATACTCACAAGCCCCGGCTGAGCGCCGAGTCTGTTGGTTTACCCCGGTGGACGAGAGGGTCGCCTCCCTACGCCTGCGGGTTGTGGGGGAAAACTCTGACTGTTGTTTGTGCATATGCACCAAACAGGAGTTCGGAGTATTCGGCCTTCTTGGAGACCTTGACTGGAGTCCTGCATGGGGCTCCAGTGGGGGACTTTGTTCTGCTGGGGGACTTCAACAGGTCTTGATGGAGACACCTGGAGGCGTGATTGGGAGGAACGGCCTCCCTGATCTAAACCAGAGTGGTTGTTTGTTGTTGGACTTCTGTGCTAGTCATGGATTGTCTATAACGAACACCATGTTCGAACATAGGGATGCTCATTGTCCTGGTTTGGGCCGAAGGTCAATTCGATTTCATAATCGTTTCATCTGATCTGAGGCCGTGTTTTGGACACTCGGGTGAAGAGAGGGGCAGAGCTGTCAACCGATCACCATCTGGTGGTGAGTTGGGTCAGGGGTGGGGGAAGACTCTGGACAGACCTGGTAAGCCCAAACGTGTAGTGCGGGTAAATTGGGAACGTCTGGAGGAGGCCCCTGTCCGACAGACTTTCAACTCACACCTCCGCCGGAGCTTTTCGTGCATCCCTGTGGGAGGCTGGGGCATTGAACCCGAGTGGACAATGTTCAAAGTTTCCATTGCTGAAGCTGCTCTTAGGAGCTGTGGTCTTAGGATCTTAGGTGCCTCAAGGGGCAAACACCGACACCAGTGGTCAGGGAAGCCGTCCGACGAAGAAGGAGTCCTTCCGGGATATGTTATCTCGGAGGACTCCGGAGGCAGTTGAGTGCAACAAAGAGGCAAAAGCAGCGGGTGTGGGAGAAGTTTGGAGAAGACATGGAGAAGGACTTTCGGTCGGCACCAAAGTGTTTCTGGAAAACTGTTCGCCACCCCAGGAGGGGGGAAGGGGAACCATCCAAGCTGTGTACAGTAAGGATGGGACACTGTTGACCTCCACTGAGGAGGTAATAGGGGCGGTGGAGGGAGCACTTTGAGGAACTCCTGAATCCGACTAATCGCCCTCTATGTTAGAGGCAGAGCTGGAGGATAACGGGGATTGTCGCCGATTTCCCAAAAGTCACTGATGTAGTCAAACAACTACACAGTGGCAAAGCCCCGGGATTGAAAAGAAATGCTCAAGGCTCTGGGTGTGGAGGGGTTGTCCTGGTTGACACGCCTCTTCAACATTCACGGTGCCAAAGGAGTGGCAGACTGGGGTGGTGGTTCCTCTTTTTAAAAAGGGGACCAGAGGGTTTCCAATTATAGGGGTCCTCCCTGGTAAAGTCTTTTTAATAGTCAAACCTCGGGTTGAGGAGGAACAATGCGGATTCCGTCCTGGTCCCTCTTCATCTGCAAGGATCCTGGAGGGAGCCTGGGAGTATGAACCGGTTACATGTGTTTTGTGGATTTGGAGAAAGGTGACCGGGTCCCCGGGAGATACTGTGGGAGGTGCCTTTGGGGTGAGGGGTTCTACTCAGGGCCATCCAATCTCTGTATGACCAAAGTAACCAATTATGAACTTGGCCTCCGTGCTTTGTCACCAATCCTGTTTGTAATGGACAGGATATCTTTGCAGTTTTGGGCTGGGGACTTGAGATTGTGGTCCTGAAATAAATGGAAACAAAAGCGGTTGGGATGAGGATCAGCACCTCTAAATCGGAGGCCAAAAAACCGATGGAATGCAAAATGAAAAGTGAAAGTTCAAGTACTTTTTTTGTTCTATCTTGGTCGGAAATCGGGCATATTGCATTCAATCTATCGCACCGTTGACTAGCCAGAAGGCAAAGCTTTCTAGGCTTTTTCGTAACCTATGGTCATGAAGGCTTATGACCGAAAGAACTCCAGGGTACAAGCGGCGAAATTTTCCTCAGGAGGGTTGTCCCTTAGAGATGGGGTCTCAGTCATCCGTGAGGAGCTTTGCTCCTTTTTCTGGTAAGGATGCCCCCCTGGGCGCCTCCCTAGGGGTGTTCCAGGCACGCCCAGCTAGGAGGCCTTTGGAGGGATTATATCTCCAACCTGGCCTGGGAACCCCCATCTTGGTTAATGTTGCTATTTGGAGCTGCTCTTGAATAAGCGGACGAAGATGGATGGATGGATGGATGAACGTGCTATACAATCTTATTATTTCTAATTTATTATGTTCAGCCAGCACTGCAAAAAATTAATTACTACTAATGTGTTAATAAATATGTGATTCTTACATCCTTTGTTGATGTTTTAAGAATATAAATGTATCACGGCAATCACTGTGTCACAGGTTCTTCATCTCTAGAAGTCTGTGTATCCAATGAAAGAAAACTACCACCATGCACGAGAGTCAAGAACATTTTGCTGTGGATTCTTCCTTTCAATACAAACAGGTAGAAAAGGCTCTAGGATCTTTATTACAAACTTTATCGATCGCTGAAAAAAAGCCTCCTCTTCCGCCATTTAAAAAGCTTTCATGATGGTGTTTTTGTTCTTGAAAGAAAAAAAGGAAGAAAAAGAAACTGGCACCAGGTTTTTGGCCTCCTGTCAGCTTTCTGCAGTAGTGCTAACCCTTTAAAGACATGAACAATGAACTCTTGCTCTTTCTGTGTGCCCCTCTGTCATGAAGCTACAGAGTGTATCCCCAACACACATGGATCCTCTTAGGATGATACAGCAGGCTTTATTTTATGTTGTATGAGTTGCTTCAAATCTTCAGCAGAGTGCCAACATGACTGTTAACAGTCAGAAAGCCAAACAGTAAGACTGGACAACCATTTAAAGACGCTCACATGCACCAATTTTGCATAGGCAAATGCATTTTTGCTTGTTTTTATATACGCATCGGACTGAGTTCTCATTATGTTTCTGACAAATCAGGTATCCACTGACATTGCTTTTCAGTTATGTATTCCAACATTATCTACATATTAAGTATGTCTATGAATATTCTCAGTAACCTAGTAGGATAGAGTTACTTGGTCAAATGGAAATGGGATTGATTTCTTGAGCAAAAATGAATAAAATAAGAATAAAACTTCAATGTGGGAGAGATGGTAAACTGTAATCAGGATTTAATATCAATGTTAATGGCATATATTATGTACAACAGATCCTCATACCAAATGCCAAAATAATCAGTCTGTGCCTTCCAACGATGAATATTTCAAAATCAACAACTTGTGAGGTGTTGATTTAAGTTCATGGTCATTTTGGAGGCTTTCATTTGTGGTGCTGTTGAGTTGTGTAATACCAGCCCGGTCTCATGACAGTTCGTGATATGGTCACGTTATTGAATCTATTGAGTCATGGACAGGACACGATAATATCGTTTTTTTTTGTGTGGGGATTACGAATTTTAAAGCAATGTATTTGAATGGGAAGCGTATATCGTGATCACAGAACGATGACGGTAGCGAGCGGTATTGATAAGGCAATAGTCAGCGCAGGGAGGTTGGTCGGGGGGGTGGAATGGTCAAACAACACAGGACTTTCACCCAGGAGACCGGGAATGTCCCTGCACCCGGGGATCGCGTCCCACGAGTGGCGGCCCGTCCCGTTGTTGTGGCTGCCGTGTGGCCTTTCATTTCCCGTTGTTGTGTCTGGGGATGTGCCCGGGGATCCCGTCCCACAGGTGGCGGTCCGTCCTGTTGTTGTGGCCTGCGTGTGGTGCCTCATTTCCCTGTTGTTGCGTCCCCCAGAGCAGGTTTGAAAATCGTGACCTGTACACGTTAAAAATTTGTGACGTGTACACGAAATAAACGTCAAAATCGTGACCTGTAAACGTATCAATAAATCGAAATAATGTGACTATTTCACAACCTGGCGTGAGACCGGGTTGGTAATGCTGAGTAGTTTCTGATATTTAGTCTAACCCCTTTGATACAAATTGAGTACTGCACTAAAAAACAATATAATACAGCACAATATTTACTTTATATATATATAAATAAAGTGTGTCTGTCAGTTGGATGGAGAGGACGGCGAGGTAGTGGTGTTTTTAGTGGTTGCCATAATTTTAAGCCGAGAAAGTATGTCTGTCAGTCAGGAAGAGAGGACAGCGAGGTAGTTGTGTTTTTAGCGGTTGATGCCATAATTTTAAGCCGAGAAAGCGTGGCTGTCAGTCGGGTAGAGAGGACGGCGAGGTCATGATGTTATAGTGGTTGTTGCAGTAATTTTAAGCAGAGATAGGGTGGTAGTTGGGTACAGAGCTCTGCTTGAGTACGGGCTTTTATGACTGTCAACGTAGCCAGCATCTACCGTTAGCTACGCCGCTGCACTGTGGAGTAATGTCTGGCTACGTAAGACTAGCGTCTAGCAACATCGTTGGATGCTGTGGTCTCAACCTGGCAACCTCCGTGAACTTTGAGTCTGGAGAGGAGGGGCCAGGGGAGACGACTCTCTCCAGTATTTTGAATTTGAACTATTATATAGAACTATTTTAAATGCTAGCTGTAAGTATTACATATTGGACCTTTAAAGATGCAGTAGGTAAGACTGCATATAATAAATGCAAAATCTTTCCAAAAGTCAACAAGTAATTGTGTTAAATAATTGTGATTTCAATATTGACCAAACTCATTAAAAAGACCAAGACCAAGGCAGGGCGAGACAGAGTCGAGACCAATCCTGACCAGTGCCAGACAGCCAGAGCTTTTTCTTCCTTCTCTCGCATTCACTTTCTTGGGAATGTGTGTTAAGGGGTTGGGGAGAGGGGGTTAACAGTAACAATTTTCAAATTAGAAATCAGTAAAGTTATTGGTTGCATTTGAAGCAGGAAGTTTTACATCCAATCACAGTAATGATGTGAACACATAAAATTTGACAATGCACAGGCAGTTTAGTGATATGCCTGCAGCTCTGGTCTTGACCGGTCTTAAAATAAAATCCAGAGTCCTCTTTATCGGAGACCGAGATGTGACCGAGTAAAAATGTGGTCGCTTCCGAGAAGAGACAGAGACCTTTAAAAAGTGGTCTTGAGACCGGTCTTAAGACCAAGACCGATCTCGAGTACTACAACACTGGTGGAAGCCAAGTAAGAAAACAGGAGGTGAGCAAAGGGAGAAAAGAGTAAATAGAGTCAGTGGCTGGCACATAGGAATACAGACAGAAAGGCAAAGAGTAAACAGGCATGTAAACAAAGAAATATGTAGAGACAGCTATAGCCAAACAAGCTGCAGTAAGCAGTAAGACACGAGGTAAACTCACAGGACTGCCAGTGTTCATGAAGAGGGGAAGTGCGTGAGAGGACAGGTGGTAAACAAGAGCTCTGTGAGCCGGCAGGGGAAGCAGGTGTTCAGGGACAGCACCGTAATTTCTTATTCACATTTGCATCTTATAAATATTTGATCAATTAATAGTTTCCTCCATCTGGTGTGTGTTCCGGGGCTGTTGCTTTGCGGTACATGGATGTTCTCTCTCATTCCTGTAGGTGTTGAGCAATCTGCATGTTTCGCTCGTCTGACTGTCATACCGGATGACTAAGTGACAACTTATCGCACCGTTGAGATAGCAGACAGTTAAGAGGGTCTCTCGTTAAATTTGTTCTTTCCTCCTGCACTTTGCCTGTAACAGTAATTAGCCCTTCTCTGATATTCGACTAATTTGTCTACACTAAACAATAGAGAGAGTGGAGCTGTCAGTCACACTTTTCATAGAATGTTCACATCCCACCAGCAGCCATTGCTGTCACTATAATAGTTTGCTAATTGGTGTGAGAGGGTAGGCGAGACAGGGAGAAGAAAGCCTTTTTTTTGGAGCCCCCTGCTGTGCTTCAAATGTCTGATACAGCACAGCTGGAGGTATCCGGCCCACTTTCAACTGCCCTGTTCCCTGCTTGTCTTTTCATTCCCTTTACTTTGATTTTTGTTTAGACAGAAAAGCCTTTCTCAACTGACAAGATCAGATCGGTTGAATCTGTACTGAATATCAGTGTTAAGCCCTTGCTTCCGAAGGCATTTGCACATTAATCTTACAAAATGTCTTACATGGCTGTGTGCTGCACCTTCAAAAGTAGCCGCAACCGCCGCGGCATCTGTGTGTTAAGAAAATAAATTGGCCTCGTGATAAAAAGCAAAGGGGTAATTAAAAGGAGCTAATAGACGTTATTAGCTATTCATCAGCTGCGATTGCGTTCAAACTTTCCCTGGAGGCACAGTGATCCTCCCAAACAGGAAAAGTCTTTGAGACAGGTAGCGCGGTGTCTTCCTGAATACCAATTAGCTCCAAGTGCTCGGCTTTCTGAGGCTCATCCATGTGAATCATTTGACAACTGAGTAGCAGTTTTCCATGGCTGGCTAATTCGGCACACTGCCTCTAAGGGAGGTAGACAAGGAGCGCCATGGGGAGAATGTCACGGGTTTTTGAGAAAGGTTAGACAGAGAGGAGAGCGTGTTGCTATCATACGCGCGATTCATCATCATTTTTATGCCCCACAGTCACAAAAGGCTTCTGTGGTGTGTGTCTGGCTCTGTATTGATGTGCTCTGTGTGTGTGTATGTGTGTGTATGCGTGCAGGTATCAAGGTATAGTAGTTTGGCTTGTGTCTGTGTGCCTTTGTACATTACATAGAGACTGTCCTCTCCAGAGAACCATAGCATTGGTCACACATTTTAATGTGAAGACTCTCGGGATCTCATAGTTTAAAAAACATTTTTATGGAAATGTAAAGCGGAGAGTTGTGCAGATGTACTGTGTATTTTAGTGAATGTACTATCTGTATAATGAGTAATACAGCTTTCATTTAAGCACAGGATCAGCAGTGTTGATTTATTTGGTGTGGTATGTGGATGTTGTTCATGTCGTAATAAACAAAGTACTTTAGTTTTAGTTTTTAGTTTAGTTTTCCTAAACCTGAATTAAAGCTCTTCTTGTGTGTCCTTGTCCTACTGATGGAAGTGCCAGATCAAACAAACACATAATGTTTGGGAATGTTACCGCCTACTTACAGTAAAGCTGACTTAATGTGACCCATGCTCCTGAATAAATAATGGTGTGGCTGACAACAGAGAAGCACTTGAGTTCAGTTCATTTTCATTCAAAGGGCCAGTAGCTGCAGTTGGGAGCAAGGTGCAGCCCACATGGATACCATTGGGATCCTGTTATGGAAGTTTCCTTTGCAGCAGGGGGGGAAATTTCAGAGTTTAGTAAATTGAAACAAATAAGACAGACTGAGACTAAAACCAAGTTGGGTTTTTGTATTTTATTAAAAAAGATATATTTGCAAATATAGGATCAACATGATTTCACAAAAGGCCGCAGCCCAGTGTGGAGTCAGTTTCTCAAATGAGTGAACAGAAACACCAGGCTTATATGCATCTTCAGAGTGACAACACACACGCACTTGGATTATTATGACGCTACAATTTTGACAGGCAATCTGATACACATGAAGACAATCAGATGAATACAAGAGACATCTCGGAGCCATCTCACCTCCTCCTCCCTGTACGACTTTCACCCCACCAGTTACAGCTAAACTGGCATGAGAAAACTAGAGATAGTTTTAGGGTGAACTTGTACCTTTATCGGTTCAGGCTAACAGTGCTCACATAATGTTCCAGACTGCATGTCTGGAACAAGTTAGAATCAAAATCTGCATGTGGGAATGAGATAGACTCTTTCAGCATTTGTGAGAGCAGTAAAGTAGAAATAAAACATAAAAATATAAGGAATTGTGCTTAAATGTAATTTTGCCATTACAATCCCAGTCTTACAATCATACAGGTGCCACATTTTGGGGTACACTCGGAGACTGTGATCCCAAGAAAAACGAGAGGATTAGTCGTTTCAGCAAATGCCCGAAAGCGACGTGTTCACGGCCAAGTGCCAAAGCCCTGTTGTGTGGTAGTAGTAATTAAGACTCTTGTCTGTCAGGGGAGCAAGTCAACAGAGGGAGGAGGTTGGAATGGTCAGATGGATCAACAAAATGTCAGACATTATCATGAGAGACTGTTGGTTTGAATGCGGCCCTTACCGGATATTAACTACGTGGTAATTAATATATCCATAGTCTTGCATTGCCAGAACTATCTCCACAGATCTGTAGAGTAAGGTCTGGCTACACCACACATACAGTACAGGTCAAAAGTTTGGACACACCTTCTCATTCAATGCGTTTCCTTTTTATTTTCATGACTATTTAAATTGTAGATTCTCACTGAAGGCATCAAAACTATGAATGAACACATGTGGAATTATGTACTTAACAAAAAAGTGTGAAATAACTGAAAACATGTCTTATATTTTAGATTCTTCTAAGTAGCCACCCTTTGCTTTTTTATTAATAAGGGAAAAACTTCCACTAATTAACCCTGACAAAGCACACCTGTGAAGTGAAATACATTTCAGGTGACTACCTCATGAAGCTCATTGAGAGAACACCAAGGGTTTGCAGAGTTATCAAAAAAAGCAAAGGGTGGCTACTTTGAAAAATCTAAAATATAAGACATGTTTTCAGTTATTTCACACTTTTTTGTTAAGTACATAATTCCATATGTGTTCATTCATAGTTTTGATGCCTTCAGTGAGAATCTACAATGTAAATAGTCATGAAAATAAAACACATTGAATGAGAAAGTGTGTCCAAACTTTTGGCCTGTACTGTACATTCCAGGATAGGACAAAAAAAAACGCTCTGGGTTGTTTGAATTTCTTAAACCAATCACAAGCAAATTAGAGCACCTGAACAATCCCGGAAATGAAACGTCGTCGATATAGACTACATTACAAGTGATATCACTTCAGGCATTTTACCAGATGTCACACAGCTCTTTTTGGAGCCACAAAAGGCTTTATCAACATTCACATATACGGTAGTACTCCTCTGGACAAGACGTAAACAGACTGTGATGCATCAAACTGGTGGAGCTCCCCTTTAACCATAGGGGTGTAAGATCAGTAAAACGGTTTTCTTTTGAAGGGACGACGAACATGTACTGAGAACAATCACAGAAGAAGCTAAAGTGCTAGGACAACTTTATGACAACATCAGAACAGCAGTGGGAAGGTAAAACCATGTGGTGACTGGTAACTAGGGCTGGATATTGTTAAAACAAATTCAGTACTGGTACCAATGCCAATACCGTGACTTTCATACCGGTTCCTGAACAATGCTTTTTTTCTATACCTACTGTGTGTAATTTAGAGTTTTTTACCACGTGACTTTACAACGTGTAACTTTAGACATCCAATCACAGACATTATTAGATCTTGGAAGAAGCATGCTGCATGTTTATTGGCTCGTGGACACTGATGAGAGTTGTTCCTTAGGTTTTGAAATTTGGTATTGAATGACGAGGCATTTTTTCAATTCTTGATACTAAGGAGGCAATTCGGTCGGTGCCTAAAAAGTATTGAATTCGGTACCCAGCCCTACTGGTAACATTAGCATTAGTTAGAATATCTCAGGATCTTGTTCTTTTATATTTGAAGCCCGAGGTTTTCACATAACGGCATTATGCGTCAAAATGGCTCGATGGTGTTTTAAGCCCCCAACGTCGACTTCAAGGCAGCGCTGCGACCGTCGACTTCAAGGCACCTAACCCTAACCCTAACCATAGCCTAATCCTAGTGCCTTCCAAGCAGCGCTGCCTGGAAGACGACGTTGGGGGCTTAAAACACCAAACACCATCAAAATGATTGTATGCATAACCTGCTAGTTTTACACTTCACTAGCTGATGCTTTTCCAAGGCTGACGCAATTGAACAGCAGGCTTCCACAATAACAACTCTGCCTTCTAGTCCTCTGAACAAATGCAGCATGTCCAACTTATGGTTTTAAGCTTCCGTTTATTTATTATCGTTTGTTTTTCCAACTCATTAACCCAATCACATCCAATCGACTGTGGATTTTACATGCTGTATGGATTTGAGGACAACATATCATTAACAAAAACATAACTCTCTGTTTTGATGAACAAGAGAAAAACTTGAGAAGCAAAGAAGCGAAGCGTGTGAGAGGACATGCTGGTAAGATAATGACAGCTTTCGAGGTCCATTTGGAGGACTAATCTTTGTTCCTTAAATCAAACACAAAAGGGCAATTCTGCGTGTTAATGAGCTCAATCACTCTTCCTAAAAGTTTCAATAATACATTTGCTGCCAGATTGTCAGACATTGATAATTAATAACATCCACAGTGAATTATTTACACAGTCATCCTTCGTGGCACAACTTACTGACTGACACTGAGTCACCCGGTGTGTCTGATGGGCTTCTGTGTGCCTTTGTGGGAGTAGATTTCATACCGACATGTGGGCCCCTAATGGGCTCACAACTACACTAAGAAGTAGTGGTGGCACTCTGTGTGAAGAGGAACATTACAAAGGCGTATGGCTTCAGTTAGTATGTACTACCAGCTCCCCCATCAGCACAAAGCAGGGACATACATAGTGGGAGAAAAAAACTTATTAGAAGAAGTCAGAACAACAACTTGAAATATTGTAGTTTGTATTTCAGTTGCAAACAATCTGCACAAATAAATATAAAATGGAATTGTACACAAAACCTCTGCACATCCAAACTTATGTTGCATCATAGTTTAGAAATGTTGGCAGTCCAAGGACTCCAATCTTGGCAGAAGATCACAATATTGACCAATTGTTTAAACTTTGCTCCCACTGAGTGAATAAATTCACCTGTCACAGCTTTCTGCCTTCAGTTTCTCGGTCAGAAAGACATTCCAATTCAGTGGCCATGGCATTACAGGGAACATTTGTTTGGCTTAGCTCACTGGCAGGTAATCTCACGGTTTTACTGTATATGTTTGTCTGAAATGTGTAGATCATAAGATGTGGCTAAATCAATTAAGAGTTGAATATTATAAAAAGCATGCGTGTGTTTGCAGTCTTGTCCTTTGCTATAGCTCAAGATGACACTTGCTCAAGACCTAAGCTCGAGGAAGATCTATCAGCTCTTCTTAAGGTAAACTATTGATGTTTGTCCCACCAGAAAAGTCGAAACACGCACACACATATATCTCACATGCGTTTATTTAAAAAAAAAAAACATCATTTAAAATATGCTTTTAATGTCATACCACACAGTGTTCTGTTTAATGTAAAGCACTTTAATTTGCCTTGTTGCTGAAATGTGCTATACAAATAAAGCTGCCTTGCCTTCTGTCTGATATCAACCAACAGTTAGGGGGAGAGTGCAGTGGGGCATGGAGCTCTGTGCAGACAGCTACAATACTGCAGTCATTGAGAAATCTGACTGATGTTCTGCAGAAACAACAGCTGAAAGGTGGGAGGGTGACGTGTGTTTGTTCGTGTGTGTCCTTGTTGTTTTATCTGGGTGACCAGTTTAATTCACTATTAGATCAAGATCCGTTTATTGTTGGGATTAAGTTGATTAGTTAGGATAGGAAGTGGATAAGGTTGAAGCGCTGGTTCACAAAAGGGTTTGGGCGCGGGGAATACAATTCAAATACTTTTCTTATTTTATTATATTCTGAATCATTCCTGGCTAATGTTCCCCTCACTCACAATAATGTTATGAGCTAGAAGTGCTAAAGTACAGTGCAATTGCTAGGGTGAACATTTTTTAGAAAGTCAGAGAGCAGTATGGGTATACCAAATGTATCACATTTGTCAGGCACTTGAAGTTTTATCTGTGAATTAGGTGAACTGGGCCTTGCGAATAGAAGGATTACTTTCTACTGAGGATGTTCTCGCCTCACTGATTAAGATGAAATGTTGCGCTGTACATTCTGCAAGATGGACTCTTGCAGGTAGTAATTGCTGAAGTGGCTTTTCATGTGAGCCTGACAATTACTGAATAAAAGAACATGCATCGAGTGCAGGCAGTTCCAGATTTGATCAAATTGATTGTGGATTTCTCTGTTCTTTAACAAGGGAGTCGGTACTAGTGCAGGGCTTACTGTATGCCTGAAGGATAAATAAAGGGCTTCCAGATGACAATAGAAACAAACTCATCGAACAGGTTTTATATTCCTCATTTACTAAATTGTCATTGATCTATAGACTGCCAACTTGCTGAGCCAAAGAACTGCACTGAAGCCAAAGTTCCCGAAAATGGAGGCTTGGCATGTGTCACAGTTGCCAACAAGCGCTACTGCAAACCTATGTGCAACCATGTGAGTGGTTTATTCAATTTTACATATATTGATATAAAACGAGTATGAGAACATTTCTGGATAGTTCTGTGAGAAAAAGGGGTCCGGGTCCCTTAGGGTGTCCTCAGAGTTACTGCTGGGATTTAAAAAAAAGTTTTTTTTTCAAAAATTAAAAAGTCTTAACATGAATTCAACATATGATTAGCAAATATAAATCCCTACTGATGATAGGCTTACTGGCCAATAATTTAGTCACTAAGGTAACCATCCACAGATACAGTTCATCCTCCTAAAGGATTCACTGTGCAATATTTATGTATTTATATGGCATGAGAATTTCTCTTTATGAGGTTTTTTAACATTAATATGAGTTCCCCCAGCCTGCCTATGGTCCCCCAGTGGCTACAAATGGTGATAGGTGTAAACCGAGCCCTGGGTATCCTGCTCTGCCTTTGAGAAAATGAAAGCTCAGATGGGCCAATCAGGAATCTTCTCCTTATGAGGTCATAAGGAGCAAGGTTACCTCCCCTTTCTCTGCTCTGCCCGCCCAGAGAAATTGCCCCCCCCATGAGAGAGAGAGAGAGACATCATGGCTTTCAAACGAGCAAAGTGGCAGTTGGTCAAGGCCCCACCCCCCCCCCCTCTCCTCCTCAATAGCTACAGACACAGAAATGGCACATACTAAGGAAAGCTGAAGGCTGAATTTCGGGAAAGAGACTTCAGATACAGTATTAGGGGACCACTAAGGTCTATATAAAAGAGACTTCAGATACAGTATTAGGGGACCACTAAGGTCTATATAAAAGAGACTTCAGATACAGTATTAGGGGACAACTAAGGCCTATGTAAAAGAGACTTCAGATACAGTATTAGGGGACCACTAAGGTCTATATAAAAGAGACTTCAGATACAGTATTAGGGGACCACTAAGGCCTATATAAAATTAGGGGACCACTTCCTATACAAAAGTATTACAGGGGACCACTAAGGCCTATATAAAAGTATCCAAAGAGCACCATGTCATGGGACCTTTAACATTAAAACATGATTTATAAAATCAAACAATTATTATAATTATTTTAATAGCGTAGTATTCTATGCACTAAAAGGTATGTATAAAGGCTTAAGGCTGCCCTACACGTTAATGTAGGCCCAGTTAAATATGCAACTTAATGTTATACAATATATGTAGTAGGGGGCCCCTGCGCCGTCTCTCTCTCTCAGATAAGGGGTACTCGGCTTAAAAAAACGTTGAAGAACCCTGCTTTAAAGTAATTGCTTTAAAGAAAAGTTTTCAAGGAATAGCATTACAATGTGCTTTCAACAACTTTGTTGAAAAGAGTGCCATCTATTGGGCTCAGAAAATGAATGACATGCTTCACATAGCTTCATTTGGATGTCACTAATAATTTGAGTCTTCTTTCGCAGGGTTACGATTTTGATTTTATCAGGAGGAGTCGTGTCTTTGAGGAATGCAGTGAGCAGACAGGATATAAATGGCAGACCCAGTACATAGGAGGAAACAGGCTAGCTGTGTGCAACGGTAAGGCTGTTTTATTGAAGTGCTCATATTATGCTTTTTGGCTTTCCCCCTTTCCTTTATTGTGTTATATATCTTTTTTGTGCACGTTATAGGTTTACAAAGTGAAGAAGCCCAAAGTCCCCCCCAAAAGGGACTTACCATCTCCAACAGAAAACACTGTTCACCAACTGCTCCAAACAGCTCTATTGTAGTCCAGCCTTTACTTCAGAGACAAACGTGGTCACTTTCTAACACACGTTATAATGCTCGCCTAGCTGCTAGCGTGGCACGCCCTCATACTCTGCTTCTGACTGGCTAGTAGTCCTTACTTAGCTATTGCGCATGTCCGACTCCCAACAAAGATGGAATAGAAGTGAGATTCCTCACTCTGTAGCTAAAACAGAGAGCTCAACACACAGGGTGAAAAGAGGAGCTGCAGAAATGTGCAGTACAACAAAAATATGGTGTTTATTGAAAATTAAACCATGTAAACCTATTCGGATACAACCTCTAAATACAATTATGAACCTGAAAATGAGCATAATATGAGCACTTTAACTAACTCTGAGTTGCATTGAATAACCTTTAGCTGATTGCTGACTTCAAAGCAGAAACAGATTTACAAACATTGGCTGCCCCTCTTCAAATATTGATTTCTTCAGTGCAGTGATGTTTTATTATTTTTTCATGTCTTAAACTGGCTGTACAAGGACACTCACATCATATATTTATATATGCCACTGAAGTTGACCTCTACTTTGCTTCTCTCTGATTCTAGAAGCAAAGATTCAAGTTTCAGGAGCAAAGACAGCATATTTTCCTGAAGATCAGAGCTGCCTAACAACTAAGAGCACACTGCACAGTAGCTTCATTGAAAATTTGACGACTGAGCTGAAGAATCTAGGCATACAGGGAGAGACCCAGAGTTCCTGTCTTGTGTGTGGATGACCACGATGGAGAAACAAGTGTGGAAATATGCATCTACCACGTCATGAATGCTGGGGTGTTTTTAAAAAACGTTACAAAAGTAAACTAATATAAAGTGTGACGAATAAAAGTGTTACTGAACCTAAGTGGTTTATTCTGTTGCCATTTGTGCACACACAGTTAAGTGTTAACATTTAGTCACACCACAAATGAAAACAAGGTACACCTGCCGCACTGAAGCAGAAGCTTAAAAACAAGCTAAAAATATTTGAAACGGCACCGTAAACACATGTTAAGTGCTGTCCAGAGACAAGTAAAAAATGGAATGGGATAAATAAATAAATAATCAATCCAAGCTAATCCAGCTATCTAACAATGTGCAAATTATTCTCCAGGAGGACGTAAAAGTAAACAAGGCAAACACAACTCTATCACTGCATTCCCTATAAACAGGCCGAAACGGTGCTCAAACAGGAACACTTTGGATTAAATGTGGTGTTTCTCTGCAGATAAACGGTTGCATTGCAGCGTTTACATTGACAAAAGGATGGATACACCTGCAAGTGTCTGATTGCTGTCTTCCCGGCTTTCCCTCAGACTTCATTATACTAATAGTCACTCATTGTTTATGTGCTTGATGGTAAGATCCGAACGAGAGCAGCAGTCGAAATGAGGTTAACCACTCAAATGGACTGCTCTGTCTGCTCTTCTGTCTGCCCTTTTTTTGTGAAACACATCCAGACGTAGCTCACTGAGGTCAAGGTTAAAAAGACCAAATGAGATTGGAGGATCTCATTAGGTAGCCATTGACAATCCACATCATTCTATCAAGAATCACTCTAATCAGAGAAAAAATGACCCTGTGGTGTAGGCCGACAGGCCGTCTAATCATCAATGACTGAAATAGCTGTCTGGACTGAGGGATTAACAGTGGTAAACTGTAATGTCAAACATCAACCATTAGGAGGCAACAGACAGAAAGTGTTCTCTTTTTCTATAATGTGTCTTGTTGGTAACTGACTCACATTTCACAAGAAAAAGTGTGAGTATGCATGTGCTAAAACCTTACCTTCCTCAAGCTCCACATCTTTTTAGCATCTGAATCATCCCAAAAAACGTGGGTCTACTTTTGGTTTGGGGCAATGAAGGAACATTTTAATGCTACAACCAGAGCTGGGCGATTTGTTTCCCTAAAAAAATCTGTGATTTTTTTTATAAAAAACTCGATTTACGATTCGATTCCCCCCCTCCCCACTTCCATTTAAAACAAAATAACTGCGAACTGTAAATATATTTTAAAAATATATATTTATTGTATTTAATTAAAGTGCATCAACATAAACAAAATTGCCAAGGCAAACCCTTTCTCTAACTGAAAAGTCACTGTGCAGTGTGCAACAAGGATTGTTAAACATCCAAATTATTTATACTGTATTTGGATTAAAAAAATAAAAGAAATCGATTTTTTGAAAATATGAATCGATTTGACCTACCAACTCGATTTTTAAATCAAATCGATTTTTTCCCCAGCCCTAGCTACAACATACAATTATATTTTTGTCAATAGTGTGCTTCTGAGTTTGTAGCAAAAGTTTTGGGGAAAAAACTCTTTCCTGTTTAAACATGACTATGTCGGGTCCATAAAGATTTTTATTTTTCTTTTCAGTTAGATGTGGAACAACTTGACTGGCCTGTACAGAGCCGTAACTTCAACCCCATTCAACACCTTTGTGGGTGCCCGGATAGCTCAGTTGGTAGAGTGGGTGGCCATATATAGAGGTGGTTTACTCCTCGACGCAGCTGGCCAGGGTTTAAATCCAAACTGCGGCCCTTTGCTGCATTCCTCCCTCTCTCTCGCCTTTCACTTCTTCAGCTGTCCTATCAATAAAGGCCTACGCAGCAAAGGATCGGTGGGTCAGAATTAAACCCGCGGCTATTGCGGTAACATGGGGCGCACACTCAGCCAGGTGAGCTACCCAGGGGCCCCTCATTGCATTTTTTTTTTTATTGTTCTTAATTCAATGTCAGTTATTGCATTAAAATTAACCAGAAATTAAAATATTTGCCTTCAACTATCATGCACTATTGAATTTTCTTTTTTTACATGTGTTTACATGTTCAGTATGGAAGATTCTCTGTCTTGACTTATCAACCCCTATTATATATTAAATATTGACAACGGCAACAAATACAAAAAAATGCCACACCACAAATGAAAACAAGGTACACCTGCCGCACTGACGCAGAAGCTTAAAAACAAGCTAAAAATATTCGAAACGGCACAGTAAACACATGTTAAGTGCCGTCCAGAGACATTGCATTCAAATTAACCAGAAATTAAAATATTGATAGCCTTCAGCTATCATGCACTATTGAATTTTCTTTTTTTAAATGTGTTTACATGTTCAGTATGGAAGATTCTCTGTCTTGATTTATCAGCCCCTATTATAGCAATGTTGCACTTTGTACACTAGAGGGCATTATAGAATCACTTTTTTGAATGCCTCCTTTATTTGCCAGCAATGAACCACAAGTTTTTCTCTTCACTATACAGGTGTATGTGTTTAGTTGTTAGTCTTGTGAAAATACATTACGATACATACGGTAGAAACAGACCTGCATATTGTATTGAAAATGCAAGATGGAACAAAGAAAACAATCATGTTTAATTTAAAAAATGTACCAAGTTTAATACTGTATCTGTTTTGTTTTAGCTCTTCCACAAGGTACATAACAGCAACATTTTCTAAAGAGCCTGTGTACTGACTGAGGTCACGCACTGATTGGAATGTGCTCTTTTCATATAACTTCTAAAGTAACTATTAAAGAAAACTCCATTTGTTCCTGAAAGAAAACTCCATTTGTTCATTCTCTTCTTTCTTTTCTTTCGTTTGTTTTTCAACAGATGAGACAATAAGTGAACATACATGCCAAACCTAATGCTGCTCACTTCCCTGGCTGCTGTCCAGCTTCTGCTAACAGAAAAAAAAGAAAAGAAAAGCTAAATGAAATCCTACAAAGAACCCACTAAAGTTTTCCACGGTTACATGTTGACAATGAATCACGATGTGCTCCACCATAGCTCTATTTGAAAGATATTACTTTTCTGCCCTGGTCTGACATGCAAATAATCTGATTCTGGCTGAATATTTTTAAATTTTTTATTGAACCTTTATTTAACCAGGTAGGCCATTAAGAACAGGTTCTCATTTGCAACCTGGCCAAGAAATGCATAAGCGTACGAGACAACCTACAGTTTCACATTCAATATAGTGCAAGAAAACAGAATACAATAGGCTACAAAGGTACAGATTAAGTAGGCAATCCAAAACCGGCGCAAAGTGAGGTGTAAGTAAGTCGATGGATATGCGAAAGTGGTATGGTGATAACATATACATGAAAAAAAAAATCTATAACATTGATGAGATGTAGTAGAGACTCAGAATACAGTTAGTGTGAATTAAATTGTGGTCTAATTAGTGATGTGGATCCAGATACATGAATAACATTGTCCTATTTAAAACAGTTTTAACTGTTTATTATCTTGAATAAAAAAGCTAAGCTGTTCATAAAACAACAACTTACAGACTTCAGGAAGTGTATTTCAGAGCTGAGGGCCTTTTGCAGAAGCTCTCCTTCTTTATGCATCTCCAGCTCCTCCCTCAGCCTGGTGAACAAATGAAACCCATGTCAGCAACTAAAACTCATGAAAGGGGCAACTTGTAAAGAGATGCTTCAGCATTTTTGGTTCTCCATATCGAGTTTCAACCGATTGATGTTCTTCTTTGTATCACTATACTCGGTGTTACCTTGGTATTGTGTTTTATCACCAAGAAAATAAACACAATCAAATGAACTACATGGAACTGAAACCTATTTCCTCCAAAAGTCTGAGTTTACATGACGGCTTTAATGTATTCAGATGTATGTGACAGGAGTTCCTGAGTTTCAGTATGTTTACATGCGCAAATACAACTTAATTACTGGAAATAATCTGGGTCAGGGCAATGGTTAGACATTTACAGTTTCAACGTTAGCCCAACTTCCACAGCAGGCAAATTGTACGAGTCGTTTGGTGAACACTTGACATGTGGATCTTTCTTCAGACACGTTGCTTTCCATCGCTTACATCATTATGTGACATTTGTGATCACATAGTACACCAGACTGATGCGCTGAGTTACCTGCAGTCTGCTCTAACAAGCTGCATTCAGTGTAATCAGCTCCCTGTTATTGTGTATTTAATGTTGTTGTCCCCAGGGGCTGGATGCACAAGGGTGAAGCTATACGGAAGGCCCCAAGGGGCAAATTAATAAGCATAGAGGGAACTGAGAGCAATACATTAAGATTAGAAATGTCTCAATAATCAATTAAAGTAAATCTCCAGTAAAGCCCAGTTGGTAGCTTTCAGGTATGTGTCTGCAGGAAGAAATCAAGATGAGGAGGCACAGATGCATCAACCAAAAGCAAATTGAACGTAGTGGCCAAATGGTGGAATTACAACTGCTGCACCGTCACGTGATGCCCTCTGGCCCAAATACACTTTTCCCCATAGACTTACATGGCAAAAGAGCCGTCTGTAAATCATTGGATAGTTTTTGTTTAGTTTTTTTGCGTCACAACACCCCCATAAAACGACTCGTTTCACTATCAGAATTTGATCCATTGGTCCAATAACATTTAGAAAGTCTAGAAGAGCCGCATGATTTTCATCCAGCCATCGTAAGTCTAATATGATGGTTAAACGCACCACTGAGTAACTCTCATAGGAATGAACGGGGCTCCGCCTCAAAGGCTGTATCCAGCTCTTATAACACATCCATGGTACAGACTGAGACGTGCCCCTTTAACCCTTGTGTTGTCTTTCCATCAACCATGGTCAAAATTGACCTGGCCTGTTTTTTGTTTTTGTGTTATTATTTTTTGGGGCATTTTAGGCCTTTATTTGTATAGGACAGCTGAAGACATGAAAGGGGAGAGAGAAGGGGGAATGACATGACATAAAGTATAAATTATCACCCAATTCGGTGTTGCATCTTCTTGGCCAACTTGATTCCAACTCAACACCACTAGTTTTACACTTATTTTTAGATTATATGGTCAATAAACCTAATTTGTATTAAATTATACCTAATTTTTTTAGTTACAAACTCCTGATATTATGAATTATTTTGGCTAATAGTTGACGGATCAGAGGAACGTACGTTGATGCATAATTACAGCCTATTTCGTGTATGGAAATATTTTTATTTTTTGGGCAGTTTAGTTGAAAGAAACTCGTATTTTTGAAAAAGGGTCAACTTTGACCGGAGGACAACACAAGGGTTAAGCTGTTTAACAGACGGCTTCAATGATCAGAGTTTAACCTTACTATGGCTACAATTGAATTATTGAAACATTTATATTTACTAATGAGAAACCCAGCTTTGTTATTTTGACTAGCCTTGGTCCAATAACAATTTAAATATGACCATGACCACCTGGTTAACTCCAGTTTTTTACATTGCAGTTCCAACTGAAATAATCAAAAATGATAAAATATGTGTATATGCACTGACAAAAGCAAAATCAATGGTGTTTTTAAAAGCATCGTTATTATACCTTACTTTTTAGGCAAGAAAGAAGAAAGAAAGGTTATTAGTCTTAACATTCAGTCAGAAATCCAGTAATGATGATGTATTTTAAATACAAAACTTGGCTCTGTTTCATTGTTTGATAAACAAGGAAATTATAAACCATATACCAGACAATGCCATAAAAAGAAGATAGGACAGCTCCAAAATATATGTAGAAGGAAGCAGAAATATGAACTTTATGGAAGCACCACAGAAGACAATGCTGTCCCCTTGTAATAGACTAAAATGATCCACTTCTTTAAAAGAGTCTGCTCGTATGGTAGCAAAGTAAATATTTTACACTATATTTTCATAAAACATACATACAATTGTATTACTCAGTTCAGTTTGCCTCTGGAAAAAGCATCCGACTTGGGTCCGGGGTACTCGATGCCTTGACTGTTATGTTATTTCAGGTGTTAGAAGGATCTACACAGAGGTACACGTGAATCTGAGACAAGCTACCTCCATCCTTTCTTTTATTGGAAGTTAATGAAACAATAAAACAGCTGAGCTTAAATTGCATTTTCAGTCTGAAAACCAACAGCGATGTTTTAAACTTTACACTTCTCTGTGGAACTTACAAATCAGATTTTTCAGGCGAGCACACTGTTTTTCAGACAGAAGAATGATGTTTCCAACAGCAGGACACTCAGGAGGGCTTTTTGGATATCGGTAGTTTCTGCAGTTTAATATTACATTTCTGCGGTGCGATGACATCGTCAAATGAGCCTTCACAAATAATGTAGCGGTAATATATCAGTGAAAGAAATATGGCACATCAAAAAATACATACAGCTTCCAAATCATCCATCCCGAGCGCATTGACTGAATATTTCAGGTATCTTTCTATTCTCTTGTGCGACAGAGAATGATCTTGCGCACTGAACACTTTTTAAATGACTGCAGCACTCATTCAAATTGACATGCATTCAATTTCCAACAATCAATAAGCGGAGAGTTAAATATGCGTTTTAAAGAGACGCTGCAGCGGCTGAAGGCAGGATTGATGGTTTCAGTTCGGAATGGATGATCATAAGAATGACTGAGAGGAGGCCTCTTTCCTCCAAAGCCACATCCTCAGCACTTCCTGAGGCTAATAAGCCCGGGGGTGGGGGGGAAGGTAATGAAGGACCTAGTATGTTTAATGAGGCTGATGGATGAGCAGGACATGCGAACCACATGCTTGATTTAAGGCGGAAGGGGCTCAGAAAGAGGTGAAGAAGAGGGAGTAAAGGACTGAGAAATATAAATAAGGATGCAACTGATATAAGTGAAGGAAAGGATTATGACATGTGCCAATTTTATTTATACCTCGTCCTAATAACAGGCATCGCAAACACCTTTAATTAAATGCTGGGGGGAAATGTGTTACAATGAATAAATACATTTTGATTTCGCAAACTGAAAGTGTGAACCTCATCATCTAGATAGGTTTGGGGATTTGTAAATCACTTCGCGTCCATCGTATTGTAGAGAAGACATTATCCAAAGTAGTGGCATCAGCAATAACAATGGCCCTTCCTTCCTGGAACACTATTGATCTCCAGTTTTTTAATTAAATAAAGGAAGTCTCTTTGTGGAGGAACACGGTGGACCGGCGCTCACCTACCAGGCATGGTTCAATAGAGGAGGTCCCCATTTCATATTGTACCTAGTTGATATTCTTCAGTGATGAGCAGACACTACAAGTGCTTGCCTATTTGCTTTATTCAACGTTTGGATGCCTAAAGATCTAAGGAGAATTAATGAAGGAATGTGTGAGTTTACTCCGATACCGGTTTAGCTCTTAATGTTTTGTAATAGCTTGTAATTTTACCAAGCTACATTTCTACATTTCTTGGGAATCAGCGTTTTGTACTTATTGACCCCCTTACTGTCAAAGCTGCAGCTTCAAAATATGTAGATTCACTGATACTAGTTTTAAATTACACTGTCTGATTTTTGACATTCTTGATGATAGACCCAAATGCTCATTACGGTTTTAGAAAGAAAATTTAAAAAAAAGAAGCTGCTGCAAACTGTCTGCTCTTTTTCACAGATACCAACGTTTGAGAATTAAGGAAAAGCAGGATACATTAGTCCATTTAGGCCACGAGGGGGTCACAGAATGGTTTGATAGGTATGAAAATGATGTGAATCATGCTATGCTATAACCTTCACAGTCGAAGGAGGGGATGTCTTTTGGAAAAATGGTGTTCATCCCTACAATAGAGCTTCCGGGACTTGGAGAATCTACAGAATGTTAAGACATTTTTTTTGGAGACTTGTGGAGAACCAACACCTTAGCAAGACACTTGATCTCACAGTGCAGGACAGGAAATTGACTTCCAAACACAAACTACTGCTCCGTAATGTATTCTATTAAATATTCCACATATCTTTACTCAGATAAAAGTGTGGATGTTTGGGTTGCTCCATATGCTTTTTTTTTGTACATGTAAAAGTTAGGTTTTAGTGGAATCATACATCATGTTTTAACTGAAAGTAATCAAACTGTATTTCTAACTTCCTAATAACTGTATTTCTTTGTTGGTAAGTTGCTGGATAAGCATTCAGTGAAAATGCTTAACTATCCGCCCCTCATTCATTTTCCCATACAAACCTCCTTGTCAATCACATTAGCCACAGTTTCTTTTTATCCACTTGTTGACTGAATGAAATACACTGCAGATCAAAGCCTTAATTAAGCCAAATGGTCTTAATGCCCCGTTATTTACACTTCTAGATTTGGACTCCGGCCAGCAGGATACAGAGGGAGAAACACAGACGGGAGCTGAGCACTCTGGTCTATTCAGCACTTCTCACAGTATGATTCAGTTCTGCTCTGCATAAATAACACCTTCTTTCTAATGAGCCAGCAGAAATGCTGCGCTGTAACGTGTTGTTAACACTTTTGATTCTCTTCTTGTCATTTGTTAGTGCATTTAGCGTCACGCGAGTGACTGCGGCTATTAGAGCTACTGCTGAGGTGAATTCTTATCACTTATAATAAAGAAAACAACAGAGCCCTGGCGAGGAGAGGACAGGGATTGCACTTTTGTTCACCAAGCCTACTGACGGGCCTTGCAAGACAGAAAACGCTCAACAAATTCAACATCACAGCTGCTCAGCCAGGAATATTTAAAATATCAGGAAGCTCTAAGGAAGCCTCTGCAAATTAACCTTTTTCTTTTTTGTGTTTACACTTTGTTTTGTTCTATTTTGCTCCTTTGCCTTTTGTTTGCTTTTATTTCCCTGCAGCATTTACCATTTACTTGTTTGTGTCTCATAAGGATTATTTTTTGTGACATAACGTGATTGCAAATGAATCAGGAACTGTATGTATACTGTGTGTGTGTGTGTATGTCCACAAATATAAACCTCTCATCGCATCCAGACAGTTGATGGCACTCACCTCAGACAGGTGCTGTCAGTGAGAGGTTTCTGACTGACAAACAGGCTCTCGGCTCTCAGAGATTCTGTCATTGCTTCAGCCTCACTCAACTGATGATCCAGGTCTGCAGTCAAGAATAATAAATCACACACAAAATGAATTGTTTTTTTTCTTCTTTTTTTCAAACAAGACAGACACAGTCGCATTGTGAGAACGTGTGCAGAGCTGCAGAACTTCTGCGGTTCCCCCGTACAAAGCTGAACACTAAAGGGGACAGAGCTTTTGAAATGGTGGCTCCTAGTCTGTGGAACGCTGTGCCTTATGTTTTCAGAGCGGCAGCCTCGGTTGATAGTTTTAAAAAGCAGCCAAAGACGCATCTTTTTAGTCAGGCGTTCATGTAGCCACACTGATGACTGTATTACTATTACTGTAAATTTATTATTTAAAGGTCCCGTGGCATGAAAATGTCACTTTATGAGGTTTTTTAACATTAATATGCGTTCCCCCAGCCTGCCTATGGTCCCCAAGTGGCTAGAAATGGTGATAGGTGTAAACCGAGCCCTGATTATCCTTCTCTGCCTTTGAGAAAATGAAAGCTCAGATGGGCCGATCTGGAATCTTCTCCTTATGAGGTCATAAGGAGCAAGGTTACCTCCCCTTTCTCTGCTTTGCCCGCCCAGAGAATTTGACCCACCCATGAGAGAGAGAGAGAGACATCATGGCTTTCAAACGAACAAAGTGGCAGTTGGTCAAGGCCACCCCCTCGCCCCCCTCCCCCCTCGCCCCCCCCCCTCTCCTCCTCAATATCTACAGACACAGAAATGGTACATCCCAAGAAAAGCTCATTGTGGGACTGGCTCTAGTGGCTGTCATTCTGCACAAAGGCTGAATTTCGGGAAAGAGTCTTCAGAAACAGTATTAGGGGACCACTAAGGTCTATATAAAAGAGACTTCAGATACAGTATTAGGGGACCACTAAGGTCTATATAAAAGAGACTTCAGATACAGTATTAGGGGACCACTAAGGCCTATATAAAAGAGACTTCAGATACAGTATTAGGGGACCACTAAGGTCTATATGAAAGATACTTCAGATACAGTATTAGGGGACCTCTAAGGCCTATATAAAGAGACTTCAGATACAGTATTAGGGGACCACTAAGGTCTACATAAAAGCATCCAAAGAGCACCATGTCATGGGACCTTTAATGTATACATTTGGCCTGTGAAGCACTTTGTGACTCTGTCTGTGATAAGTGCTATAGAAATAAACTTAACTTCACTTACTTTCTTACTTAGAGGTGGATGAGACAATGGGAGTACGTTTGGATTATACAACCCCCCCCCCCCCCCTCTCTCCCACCACCACAACAATTATAACTATGGAACTATGGGATGTTCTGCCTGTAAGGTATTGACCTCTCCCACTGCAAAGGAGTTGCTCTCTACAGCTGTCTCAGCAATGCGGTTGAATTTTCGATTGAACTTTGCTGTCGAACAAAAGACCTTTAAAATGAGATGGAAAACTGATGGTCTGCTATCGGCGCTGTGAATAAAACAACAAGGGGGCTTATGAAGCGTGTTGAGTGTTGTTGAGAAAAAGAAACCTGTCAGTAGCAGTTTTACATGTGCTCTTTCAGAGCCCCGTTATCCGACATACATATGAATGAACATTTGGTATTCACCTTGGTGGACGTTATACAGGCCCTGCATTTTGAGCTGGAGCACTCTCTTCTCCTCCTGCATGGAGCTCATGCGACTGTTCCTGCGGCTCATCAGCTCCATCTCTGATTGTAGAGGCAGAAAAAAACAACCTTAGAAAAAAATCATACTTATAAGGCTGAGGCCTTATCAGAATGATTGAGAAAAATCACCAGGAGAGCTGAACTGTACACTGAATTTATACTCCTCAATGAAAGAATTGTTTTTATTTTCAAGGGAATGCAATGTGGGCATTTTTTAAATTCACTTTAACAGTACACAAAATCCAAAAATGCAGTTCCCCTGAGCCCAGATATAATACATAATATGAAGGCATCGGTCCTCATTGGTATCCTCAATCCTGTAGAACTAATGAAAACAGTTCAAACCACATCAAAAGTGTAATTAGTTACTAAAAGTTGCTTGACTTGATAAAAAAATAAAAAGATATATTGTGCTTCTATAAACACTTGCCACTGCAACTTCTTAACAAATAGTCACTATACAATATTTGTTTATTGATTGTAATGATTCAATTAAATATATACACACAGTGCATTGCTTTCCTACCCTTTCCTAACACGTGTTCTCAAAACTCTAAACCTTTTGATATTTTACTTATTATTTTACCACAGACATGAACGGTGGTATGTTCACGGTCAGTGTTACGCTTATCAGTTCAATTTTCTAAGCACAAACTTAGAAAACTCTTGAAAAACAGAAAAATGGGTTCCAATATCCAATTTTTCATTTTTTTCCACCTTGACAAATTAAAAACTTTGATCTTTAAACTGTTTTTCCAATTTTCTGTTTTTCAGGATCAGAAAACCATCGAAACTCAAAACCATCAGTTGCAAGCACCTCTGACCCCAAAGTCATCAGTTTTTGTTTTTTTTTGGTCCATATGCAGTTAAGGACCTGCATATTTCGCAAAGTAGAGGAAGAGAATACCATTGCAGTATTGAATAATTGGAGCTCAGACACAATTTTGTAATTTTCTCAATTTCTGATCCTCTGAATAAAAAACTGAAAATTGGAAAAACATGTTAAAGATCCAGTTTTTTTATTTGTCAAGGTGGAAAAAAATGAAAAATTTGATATTTGAACCTATTTTTCTGTTTTTCCAAATGTCCGTCTGTGCTTAGAAAATTTAACTGATAAGCGTTACACTGACAGTTCACAACTAGACTCTCATTAGTGCTGCTCTCATGTTTGAGTGTGAACTGCACGGGATTTAAATATCATCATGAACGAACACACACACACACACACACACACACACACACACACACACACACACACACACACACACACACACACACACACACACACACACACACACACACACACACACACACACACACACACACACACACACACACACACACACACACACACACACACGACCGCCAATCCCAAATCTCATGATCAACTCAGTATTTACTATTTGACTTTATAGGAGACTTAAGTGTATATTAATCATTTGTTTCAGCCTTATTCGAGTCTTTAAAGATCTAGAGATTTTAATTTTATATATATTTTATATATAATTAATATATTTTTTGCATTATGATACCGTTCTCTTTCCAAAACCTTCCAGCTTCTCTTATTCTGTGATCCATACAACATCCTTGCATCAATACACAATACAACCATTACACTACTATGTTCACTCCATTCATTAATTTATCTAATTTCTGAAATCAGTTTTACTATCATTCTCCAACCACCATCTATAAATGAAAACAACATTCTTCCTGAAATTACAATGACTAATTCTTCACTGTCAGAGACATTGGCCATCCTTATAATTCATCTACCAAGGAATACCTAATTGTTTTGAAATGGGCAGTCAGGGCCACATCTGCATTATATAACATCTGTCTACTGTGACAACAGTACAATTGGCAGTCTTTTATGACCTTTGTATAATGCCTCCACCTCCCTCTCCAGGTCCAAGAGCTCAGTGTGTGTTTGGCTCTTGAACACCACGTCTCTGGTTTCTCGAAGACTGAAGTCACTGTTGAACCTCGAGATCTCTTGAAGGAAGTTTTCCTTTTCCTCTTTAGACTCCCACTTTATCTTGGCCTGGTATGAAAAGACGGATCTTGTGAAATGCTTCCAACAATAACACTCAGCTGCTTGTGATGCTACAGCTACCCCTGCTACTGCTACTTCTAGTGATGTTAACGATACAATTTTGACATTTTATAGACTAAATTACACAAATTAAAAAAATAAAAATAAAACTCAGAATGTTAACACATCTTCACCCCGCTAAATTCCAGAAATTTTCATTCTGGATCACTGCTGAAAACTGTTAAAAAAAAAAAAAAAAAAAAAAAAAGAAATCCACAGATTCCATTTGGGTCTGGTTATAACAAAGATCTTTGTTGGTTGCAGCCTTTCTGAATCTTCTGAAAGAAAGTCAATTTGTACGCATCTAGTTTCACACTATAAAAGCTGACTAGGTATTCATATTACACATAACCAATATGGTATAAGATGTAAATATTGATTCAGGCTTGAACCCACGAGACGTTCCCTGAGTTGGCTCTGATGACCGAGCAGCTTCTCAATTTGCTTCAACATCTGGTCTTCACATTTCTTCATCAGGTCATGCTGCAGCCTCATTGCAGACAACTGCTGGGCCTGGAGCACAAATAGACGAGTGGGCAGTTAGGACACAAACTGACAGACAGATGTACTGACAGGGACATACATCACCGATACTTCACATGTGAGACATATGTTAGTGATCCCACAGAAAGAGAAATGAAATGAAAGTTCTAAGATGGGCAGCTGGCACAGTCCTTGTGCTGCACACTGTATAAGGTGTACGTTGTTAGTGACCCTTCCTGGGGAATGGTGAACAAAAATTATGAGTTTCTTTGACTCCTTTTAAAATACCTGGGTGTTTAGGTTTCTTTTTCCATATATATATATAGATATATATATTGTTTACTTTCCATGGTCTCTCTTGGAGGATGGTTTTCAAAGAAGCCTCAGGCTTGACTTTCAGTACAGTTTTCAGTCGGTTACTTAAGCTCTCAAGGAGGTGAGTTTATTGTTTCTTTTATGGTAGCAGAGGAGTGCAGTACGTTTTCAGCAAGTAAAATCAGCTTCCAAGTTTTCTAAACACTGTAATTATCTTAAGACAGCTCTCATAAACTGTAAGAAGTTACACCACGAGAGCTGTAAACACACTGTGCTGTAAACACACCCTGCATTTCTGTATGATGTAAACAGTTTCTATATTTTACTCTAGGGGGTCAGAAAAGGTGTCTGTGTCCTGTGTTCTCAGGCAGATGAAATACTCAGGCATGGCGTTGTATTCAGCAACCTTTCTAAAAAAAAAAAGACCAAGTGATTTGGTCTTTTGATCGGATGTCCACTTTTACAAGCACAGGAAGAAGTTAGCAATATTTCTGAGACGTCAGCTGCCTTTGTCATCATATCTCACACATGCTAAAAGGCTCCACTAATGTTATCCGGTGAAAATTAGCCATTGATTTTGCAGTGGCACTTGCAATTTGCACTGTTGATGAAATGAAGGGGAGAGATAAGGTGTTCTAAATCATAGAGCAGATCAGCTCATCAATATGCCAATACGCACTTCCTTACCTCATGTGTCACTAATACTGTACGCGCCTCAAGGTAAGCAATGATTACTGTTATTGTTTTTATCTCTCTTTTTCTTTCAATTTTACAATAAAATAAAGTTTAAACATTTACACTATGTTAAAAAACTATAACAAATGATCCCCGTTTTATAAAAATGCTACTGGATGAACAGTTAACATGATGTTGCTGTTCCTTGTGCAAGAACCCCCAGATCAACACCTACTGTATCTAGAGGCACAGTCCAGGGTAGTGTCCCAATTTTTTTTGTCGTGTCTTATAACTAAGGTAAAGGACACACACAATATTAATACTCGTGGCATACTGACCTGTGTCCTTATAAATTTAAGACAGTGTTAGGGAAAGGAACATTTGCCTATATGGTGGAACAAGTTAGATCGTCATATTAAAGTCATTTCCAGCCTGAACTCTTTTAAAAAGAGCATCAAGGTCTGGTTACTGGAGAGGGTTCCGGAATAGATTAAAGGGCAAGTTACTATTTTTATTTATTTAAGAAAAATGTTTTTATGTTATGTCATTGAGTATCTTGTCTTGTCAATGGAGAGAACCAATAACTAAGATAGTAAGATCAAACAGCCTGGCCAAATCTTTCAAAAAGACATCTGTGTAGGCATAATTTACTGTATCATGGTTGCTCATCTAGTCACAAAGTGTCTCATAATTCACACATTAGCAAAAAAGAAGAAAAACAAAATAAATAAAAAAACTGTAAGGTAGCCTCACCTTTGTATCAAGTTCCTCATTGGCCTTTTCATTCTTCTCAGTGGCACTCTTGATCTTCTCATTGTATCTGATAATGGCTACTTTGACTGAAATAAAGACAAACTACTAGTCTTTAAAAAAAAAATATTTGGGCTTTAAAATACACCAAAGATAATGTAAACTTAAATTTGTATGGATAAAGACGTAGGTTCTAATTCAGTGTTTCTCAAATGGGGGTAGCCTACGTGTTCCCCTAGAGGTACTTTGGAGGACTGCAGTGGTACGTGAGATATTTAACAAAATGTTTAATAGTTACAAGGCTGTTGTCCAGAACATTGTTCCTCTTCATGTAGACTTTTTCCTACCAAAAATGTGACATTTGTGTCATCTTCTTTGGACCTATTCATGTCTTCCTTCCTTCTACTGTCCTACTTTTTACAAGTTCCTCGCTTTTTTCGAGGTTGTCACTGTTTTTGATACTATTTTTGACCTATTCTTGCCTTACTTCCTTTCTTCTTTCTACCATCTTTTCCCAAGGTTTTTGTCTTTTTTACAGTTGTTGTCTCCTTTTCTCATCAGCATTTAAATGTTTTTTCAGGTACAAGGCTGTTGTTTAGTAAATCTATCGCTAACAGCGCTGTACTGTTCCACTTTATATAGACTTTTTTTTCTACCAAAAATGATTAGCGCTGGTCAGGGGGTATATTTGGCTTAAAGAAACAAAAGAAATACATTATTGAAAAAACGTTTGAGAACCACTGGGCTATATTTTTTATATTGCTAACCATGCTAGGTAGCATTGTAAAATTAAGCTTAGCTAGCTCTGCTGGCTAAAATGTCAATTGGCAGCAAACATACCTTCTTTGAATTTTTGTGTCTGTTCAGTTAACTGTTGTTCAGTTAGAAGGATTTGTTGAAAGAGTGTGTCTAAACTCATCTTCAGTTAATAACTGGCCACTAGCTATAGAATCAAAGGCATAGATCCTACTGTATATAACGTTAACTAGCTATCTAACTAGTTAGTCCCCTTTACCTAATTTGGTAACGTCTATGACGCAGCTTTCAAAAATAACGCCCCGCCGCCCCACGGCTGATACCGGTTGGTTTGTTCTTTTACTAAAGATGGTTCTAAACATTTTCTGTTTTTACACATTGCTGATATTATAAACGATGAACCACAGTCATTTATTTTGTGTAGCTAGTGACTGCTTTGAAAGAGTCGAAACGTTAACAGGTAAAACATTTGCTGCCAAAAAAAGTAGCTAGCTAGCTAACGGCTTGTGAACTTCTGAACGCAGGCAGCTAACGCTAGCTATGTCCCGAATGTGGCTAGCAGCAGTGACACAAAAAAAAGTTAGCTAGCTGGCGCTGCTTTCTAGGATGTCGAAGGCTTTGCGCGCACCTACTCTTCCTATATTTCATGTAACGTACGTTATTATATTGAGGTTTGCCTTTCGGGAGTCCCCATTCCTGTCCTGTATCTGCTGTTGCAAATTTACACCAGAGACGGTTTAGAAGGCTGTTGAAGGCTGTTGAACACGCTGTATCGTTGCAGGCAGATTCGGCACAGTCAGCTTTCTCAACAGTAACGTTAATCCATTGAGACTCGCTGCCTACATTGTCACACAATTCCTGACTTTGACCAATTTTCTCGTTTCCCCACTGGGACAAAAAGCTTCTGATCCGGTGCCATGAAACACATTACTGTGTGAAACGTTAAATGACCTAAGGACCACATCATTCTGAGATTCATTTGCAAAATGAATATCACATATTGATTGAGGCTTTTCATAAATCACCAGACTGAGCCTTCCCCCTGACTGGCAAGGCTCCCTCTGGAGACTTAAGAACAGCAAAGTCATCAATTTGTAAGCAGACAATTATCCCAGATAGTAGCCTGAGCCTGTCGTTCATTTGTGCCCATTTTCTGTCTCTGTTCCTGTCATGTTTGCTGTAAAAAGAAAAGAAAACTAACTGTGGACATTGAAAGTCATTTTGAAAAGTGACTTGCAGGGCCAACCTAATCACATCTTCCTTTCAATTACAGATTATTAACGGATGTTAAAATAAACCATTTCATCCCATCTCTGAATGCAGTTGCTTCTCTCTCTCTTTCTCTCTCTCTTTCTCTCTCTCTCTCTCTCTCTCTCTCTCTCTCTCTCTCTCTCTCTCTGTGTGTGTGTGTGTGTGTCTGTCTGTCTGTCTGTCTGTCTGTGTGTGTGTGTGTGTGTGTGTGTGTCGCCAGCATCCTTGATTGATTCAGCCAAGTCTTCAATGAAGAGCTCATTGACATAGTCTGGTCCCATGTATTTAGCCAAGTGGATTAGCCTCTGAACAGACCATATAGGCAATCAATGAGCTATAGGAAGAGTTACAAGTCATGATGCATCATCCCTGTTATTATGATCATATACTCTGTTTGTTAAATGTCTAGTCCAATAGGCCATAGATATATTGATCAGAAGCGTTTAAAAATGTGATTGCTCTTATTTATTTAATGAAAATATCGAGTGTGAAACATGTAGTATTGTATAGTTTGAAAGAAACATAAAAGGCTTCACATCATTACTTTTCAACATTGACCTTTACTTTAAAATCACCAACAGATGGCGGCAGTCAGTCACACAGTGTCCACTCTGTGTGTGGACCTCAGCGCAGCACGGTCAGGCTGCTTTAGCTGACAAGCGTCATACAGAGGCTATATATTTCATCATAACCTACTACAACCTCCGAAGTGACATCATCAAATAGGCTGCCTACTTTCGTCACACGTGGCAGCCAATGTTGCGTAATATAGGCCTAGGTAGTAATAGGCTACATTTTGCAAATGGGATTACAGCAAACAGGGAGGAGCTTGAAATATGATGAGGCTTTTGTGAAATATGTCCATTCATGTTGTCACTCAAGTGGCACTCTTTAAAAGGGGATACAGTCACACAGAATATTACCAATCGCCATATACTGTAAGCAACTCCACATGTTGCTATTATTCACTTGAGTCGTGCTCTTTGCCCTCTCTCTGTCAGCACAGTGATCCTACACTGAAATGTAAAACCAGCCCACACGCATCAAGAGTTGATAGTGCTGGTTTTTAATTTCACAACATCTTAAATGCAACCACATGCCCTCGTGGTTAGGCTATATCGCGCGGCGATATGTGCATTTTTAATGGCCTGGAAAAGGGGGTTGTTAGTTTTAACCTATAGTTGTTTAACTTCTGTGAGTATCTGAGCTGGAAAGTGTATTCAAAGTAAACAACATTAAAACAGTCTATAGCCTACTCTGATAACCACAAAGAGATTTGTTGTGATGTGCACCTTAAGCAGTGACGAACGATAGGCCTAACCTTTGAAAAATGATCACCACTGTGCTATTGTGCATCCAGACTTGTGTCTCCGGGGCTCATTAGTGAGTTAAGTGAGTTTAAAGCGAATTACGTATTCTCTGTGCTGCGATTGTGATATTGCCATAATAATGGAGTAGCCTAAGTTTGCGGTGATAGGGATGTCTGTCTTTGTAAATATAGCCGATTATAAGATGATGACTGTACTTTTAGTGCGAAGGGGGTAGCTGGCACTCTGCTGCTGAATGCGCTAGACAGCAGTGGGGCTCCAGTTGGCTGTGTGCGCTCAGACGCACAGACGCAAGCATCCCACTGGCTGGAGTTGGAGGACACTCGCCTGTTTGGCTTCCACCGCTGCTCTGATTACTGATCCCTTGTCTTTCTCTCCCGGCGGTGAGAAGACCACCCGCACGGGAGGAAAAGAAAGAAAGAAAAAGAATCGCTTCTTTTGTATAGACTACTTAGAGCCCGAAAAAACTGTGCCGAAGCGGGACTGGACACTCTTTTATTTGGAGGGGAAATTATTTGTCACACGAGGCGAGCTGGATCTGGTTTTGTACAGCGGAGCGCACACCGACTACGTCTTTTCAATGGATTTCAGTACAGTGGAAGTACCCTGGGAATTAAACTACTGTTAAGTCGCCTTTAGTCCGCAAATTTCGTTCCAATAAGGGTTTATGTTTCACATGGAGAGGAAGACAATGATCCTCTCAGTGTTGTATGTCCTTCTGCCTCTTTTAGGTAAGTTCCACTTGATGTATTACCAACAGCTGTCCGTTTGATACTAATTCATCCCGTTGGTGCATATAATGTTTAGTGGCTTAATTGTAAGCCGGGAGCCTGACAGTGGCAGCGGCTGCTCAGAGTCTCGGTAACGTGCGGAGGCTACTGTAAACCGCTCCAAATAAAGCTGCCTCATCAAACAATAATGAATGTGAAAGCAAATCTTTCCCTTAACTGCACGTTTTCATCGGCGAGATGAAACTATAAGTAAAGTATCTGCGTGGACCACGAAGTTGTCAAGTAGGAGTATGAAACTGCTTCCAATCAGTTATATGCAATGTATTCTAGATGCTTTTTTGTGGCGACGTATGTTTTTCCATATCACTGGACAGCCTATAAAAGCTCGTAAAAACGACTGACAGGCTGCCTATCTGTATGCTAATTGTTTTGTCCCGAAAGGCAACTTGCAAAAATGTTTTATGCCTTGGATATTTACTATGAACAAATGAGCGAAAGGGTCGTCATTATGTTTCACTTTTGTAAATGCCACTTGTATTTTCCAGATGTGCTGTCGTACGCCGAGGAGAATGTGCGTGCCGGGGCCACCCGGCTGGACTGTGTGCGGGCCAGTGATCAGTGCATGAAGGAGCAGGTGTGCAGCACCAAGTACCGCACGATGAGGCAGTGCGTGGCCGGCGGCAAGGAGAGCAACTTCAGCATGGTGGGCGGCCTGGAGGCCAGGGACGAGTGCCGGAGCGCCATGGACGCGCTCAAACAGAGCCGGCTGTACAACTGCCGGTGTAAAAGGGGCATGAAGAAGGAGAAGAACTGCCTGCGCATTTACTGGGGGATCTATCAGACGTTACAAGGTTGGTTTAGTGCTTTTGATTATACTTTTCCTTGTCAAAAAGCCACCCCAAGATACCCCCTCCCTCGTTAAGCAGATACTGTACTGATTCTTATAAGAATTGTATCATATTGAGTAGACTATACACTTTGATGTGTTGCTTTTGTATAAAAAAATCTGTCAGAGAATGAAACAATAGCACAACTGCTTTTTTTCTGGGTTTGCAATCAAACCTCCATGGAGTCCCTCTGGGGTCTTTGTTTGGGTGGACTGCTACATTTAGAGAACACCCTGCAGCTATAGTTAATGTGAAATGGACATTCGCCATAGGTTTTTTTAATCTGTTCTGAAAAGGGATTAGTTGCCCCAGCTCCTCCCACTGTTATACGGAGTGGGCACCATCAGTCCTCACTGTCTCTCTCCCCCCCACTCCCCCCCTTGCTACCACAAACGCAGAAAAACTCGAAAAGTAGCACACAGCTATTTATCCATTAGCAGTCCAATTTGATCATGGGCAATCCCTCAACTTTCATTCAAATTTGGCCCCTGACTCGGTTCACGGCCACGGTCCCGCGGAGCCGAGATTTTGACCTCCTAAATCACTTTCCTTGAAGGTAATGGAGCGTGAAGCCCCTCAGCGCTGGCACGCCATCTTGAAGTGTTGATCATGGCAGGGGTCCGGTCTTTTAGTCCCTAAACCGCGTCCAGCCCCCATCGTCTGTAAGTCGACTTCCAGTTGCGCAACACAGCTGACCAACCTGCCTAATCAAGCGTGTGGCTGTGTGTCAGCGTGGATATCGACTGACCCAAATAACCCATGTCACATGCAGGCCGATGTGAGGGGTGAAAGATGATAAACAAACCAGGAGGGGGTTCAAAACATCTATCTATCTATCCATCTATCTATCTATCTATCTATATACTGTATCTATATACTGTATCTATATATCTATCTATAACATCTGCTTATCTTCCTCACAGGTAATGATTTCTTGGAGGATTCTCCATATGAACCCATGAACAGCCGTCTATCTGACATTTTCCGCCTGGCTCCCATCATGGGTAAGAATTAAAAAAGAATCTCTTCTGTGGAGGCTTTCACTCCATCCCTTTTGTATTTATGTGTTTTGCATTGTTTTATTGGTCTCCCATCTCAAGTGAGATACGGTTAAGCTCCAAGCTGTGCATGCACTCACCGAAGGTTATCTGTGTGTCACGTATTTATCCTCCCTCATCTTCTCCGCTATCTGTCTTTCTCTGTGCTTGTTCTCGCCCCAGCAATATTGCATGCTGGCTGGAAGTGACCTTGCATGGGGAGCTATAGTTCTGAGTCTCATCAAGCAGTGGATAAACGCTTCAGATGTAGAGGGAGTTCTCTGTTGCTGGCGTATTTCGCTGTGGTTGCGGACAGCTTCCTCTTGTTTGAATCCACTTGTTGAAAAGAGTGAGTTGCTCTGTGAGTAACATGCAAGTGTGTGTGTGTGTGTGTGTGTGTGTGTGTGTGTGTGTGTGTGTGTGTGTGTGCAATGCTGAAAAGAGCCTCTAGATGGCGATGTTATTCCCTTCTTCACAGCCACTCAGGTACTCTGTGGTCACACAGTTGGGTCCGCTGTGGGTGTTTGAGAGCCTGATCTGTGAATGTGGCGCAATCATGTAGCTGCTCACATTTTTATTATCACACTGCAGGTGGGGACTGCTGTGTGAAATCAAACAGACACGCTTTGCCTCCACATCTTCAAAGAACAAGGCTTCTTTCTCATTCCTCTGTAATTTATATCTCACAATGGGCTGATTTGCCCTAAACCAGTGCTTCTCTTATTGCATTGTGAGATCATAATATGGGTGGTGAGACACAGATAAACAAAATCTTTGCCTGGATACCGACTTCATGACAAATTTGCTTCTAAAGAAAACACCGGCTGAGAAGACAGCCTGTTTCGTAAAGCCTATTCTCTCCTCTTGCGATTCTCTATAGCAAAAAGAGGAGGAATTTGAAAGGAGAAACCCACCACTTCACACTACATATGTCTCTGGCCCATAATAAGCCAGCCAGTCTCAGGAAGGACGAGACACCCACAGGCCATCAGTGCTGAAGCATGTGCAGCACGGGATCATGGTTCACATCACAGGCAGGTGACATCTATTGACAGTCTGAGCTGTAGTTTCCAGGAGTGGGAGCAGACAGATTTATGGTGTCATTCTTATAGTTAAGGCAGACACTCCTTTTTTCATGTCCAAATGCCTCTCAAATGTTGATCGATGGCTTTGCATATATATATATCTCTCTTTGCAAGCGGCAGAGATCAGACACCATTTCAGCCTGAGTCTGTCATCAAAGGGCAGTTATGGGGAGTTGCGTTACAATTGTTTTTGTTATTAATTAAAGATGGAGTCTGTGATTCTAATCCAGTACACCTTTTGTCAGTTTAAGTGACTATCTCCTCACGGTCCACCAGCTGCCCATTCTGCGTGTGTGCTGAAAATAAATCCTGTGCTACCCCTGTATCTGTACATCGGGAAACAAACAAAGTGGCTCAGGCCGAGTCACACAACACTATTCCAACCCAACAGCCGTGTTTGTGTTCACGCACACAACAGGGGAAAGGTCAGGGAAGTATAAAGAGAAAGGGAGCGAGAGGGACAGTAGAAAAGGAGCAATAACGGGATGGGGTGTATTCTTCAAATATCAACAATCTTTCTCCAGAATCGCAGACTCAACTTTTAATCTGTTGGTTATTTTTTCTATTACTTGATTAAGTATTTAGCACATAAAATGTCCAAATAAATGTAATGCATCTCACAATTTCCCAAAGCCCAATGTGAAGTCTTCAAACTGCCTGTTTGGTCCGACCAACAGTTCAAAACCCAAAGGGTTACAATCGTATAAAGAAATCCTCACATTTGAGAAGTTGGGACCAGCAAACATTTGGCATTTTTTCTTAAAAAAAGAAAACAAAGTTGTGGTTTAATTTTCTTTTAACTTCAGGCTTCAGTGCCCTTCGGTTTCCAACCTATTTGGCTCGTGACCAGTGACCAAAATGACTTAAAAATGAAGACATGTCTACATGTGACCCCTCATCACAAGCTTTTGAGATGAGAGAGTGCTTTTTAGGTTGTTTAATTCCAGGGATTTGTACAGGCTGAAGAGGTAAAAGTATTCAGTATTTGAAAAGAAAAAGACAATGAATAAACAGAATTCTGTTACGATAAATCCTTCTTTCTTAATCATTTTGTGACCCCTCCGATTTGTCTGAGAGGAGGGAGGCCCTGACCACTGGACTAACTGACTAATTGTTTCAGTGCTCATCCAAACACGTTTATGTTGAATGACATCTTTGCAGATCAGCCTGGGACTGTCATTACAATGCAGCTATGGAGAGCATGACTTGTTCTCTGTCTGTCTGTCTATAGCAGGAGTGTCAAACTTAACTTTCACACTGGAAAAGGAGAATCACGTCGAGGGCCAGACATGGGTAGTTTATTGGCATTTTATTTAAGCGAAAAAAGTCAAATATCTTTGACTGTATTATTACATGGCTCATATAGTCTTATCACATACAGTGTGGTCGACATAGAGCCCTAAAAAAGTCAGGAAAAATCAAGCAAAACAATGATTAGATTTTTAAAAGCAGGCTACTACACAGCCGACTCACAACAACCTGTTTAACAGCCTGAATATGGAAACTTTCTGGTTCTGTTGGAATTTCTGAGTCTGAAAGTCGGCAAATCTGTCAAATGTGTGTGTGTGTCGCACAATTGCTGTTTGATAAACAGTTTCCCGTTTTTTGGGTTTGACACACAACTAGATGGGCCAAAATGTATTGTGAAACTAAGTCAATATGCAGGCCGGATCAAAATTTGCGAGGGGCTGGATTTGGCCCACGTGCCTTGACACGTGTGGTCTATAGTATACCTTTATGTGGATGAGGAGTGATTTACATTAGAAAGAAATGGGCCAGTGACATGGTAATAAGCATATAAGACCAAGCAGAAAGGGATAAAGCTAGAAGGAGAATAGCAGGAGCTGATCATTAGAGGAGAATTGTATAGCAGGAGCTGGTGATGGAGGGCTGAGAGCAGAAGGCTGCAGGGGTGAGGGTTAATCAGGGAATCGCAGGGTAAGGCTAAGAGGACGGGGAGTGAAGAAACAGAAAGCATGAGATCACTCTGCCTCGTCTGTGAAAATTAAAGGGCAAGGTGACGGGAGAAGGATGGAGGCAGAAATGATAAGAGCTTAGAGCTTGTTTTTGATCACTCAGACAGCCTTCTACAGTACGTGTCAGGTCTACGGCGCAGCACAAATTAGCAGGGAACTAGAAATATACACTAAAAAAGCCACAAAAGCATGCGTGGTCTAAAAGGGGACTGATATGAAAAGTGCTCCCTGGGGATTCTCGTTTAGAAAATCATGCAAATTCAGGTCTTGTTTCACACAGAAATTGAGCGTCAGCGTCAGTTCTGGCAGGCCAGGTAGTCAAGACGCTGCTAACGCTATTGGCCATCAACATGGTCTCATCAGCTGATCTGCCCCAGCTGAGCTGCATCAGCTGATCTGGATTAGCCCATCAGCTGGTCAACACCCCTCGCTGCTCAATGGCTACACTCAAACAGGGCGCCCTATTTAAAGCAGATTCAGTTTGCTCCTACCTGCTTGCTGCTCGCTTCTCTGCCGCCCGCCACCTCCCCAGCTCCTCCTAGTCGTGTGTGACGTGGCATTTGCTTCTATGTCATCGTTGCTGCTCTGTTCATGTGGGGGAATAGTTCAGCTCACACAGTCCTAAACTGTGTGAGTGTTCCCTAATATTGCTGCTGTCCAAATACCGAGTACCGCCAAAATTTAATTCAGAATGTATTAGCTGAAATGCAATTATTCAATAAAAATGTCCTAAATAATTTTTATTGTCATGTGTGTTCTTGACTTTATGGACCTGACAGAACTTTAGATTGGAGGTAGGAGTGATCTTAGAGTACAGTACAATAGCTAATTTGATTGCTTTTCTCATTGTCTTTCTGTAGGAGGTCTTTGAACATTTACTCAGGCCTCCTTTATCACCTGAATCTTTCCTCTGACTTTGTTTTTGGCCTTTTAAATACCTTTAATTTCATGCTGAAAGATGAAATATTAATGATAACTTTTATTCTAGTTCATAGTGAAAAAATTGACTTATGCGAAATTCTCTCAGGTCCTCAGACGGACTCGGATCGAGTCAGCTGTCTGCGCTCAGCCCCCTCTTTCAAAAGCTCTCTGAATGTGTGTCTCATCTTCATCTCTGTAATGCGGTACGATTCATTGTGATCTCAGGCTATAGGAACAGTTGGCAGCCACGATGATCCTGGAATCCCATAATCGACCCATGTCTCTGACTGAAGTGGCTAATCTCTGGCGACACCCATACGTACAATGCACAGATGCAGAGGCGCTCACACATACACACTGCTGTGCCCTGAACACCTGTTCCTGATAAAAACACCCATAAGTTGTCAGTCTGATTTCATTAGCGAGACATGTAGGGTGTTGGCCACACAAAATATACTATATGTGCAACCGAACTGGATATATGCATTGTCGTTTGCTGATTGACAAAAATCGTTAAAGAATACTTAAAGGGATAGTTTGGATTTTTTTTTAAGTGGGGTTGTATTGTATTGTATGCCCCAGTTTGGAGAGGCAGGCAGGAGTCTCAATACGGAAGCTAAGCAATGTACTACTGGGGAGCAACTACCGCTTTAGTCTACGATGGTCACTTTCTCTGTAGCACTTTTAAAGAAGTAAAATATGGAAAACATTTTGGCAAAATGACCAAATATTCTGTAACTAAAAAGCTGGCTGCATACATTTTTCAATGTAAATGTGTTGTTTTGATCATGAGTGTATACGAAGAAACACATTGGTGTCTGCGGCCTACCTCTAGACATGATGTCAGCACTGTAACACCTTTTAAGGACTTGTCATAGGGTGCCATGTGACTTGAAAAGCAATACACATTGAACCGCCACCGTGTCTGGCCTGATCAACACTGCCAACAGTGAAGCTGTGATGATTCAATGGACGACACATAGGAGGTCATCTTCATGAGTTTATTTACCACACATACAACAACAAATGGAAACTTTGGATTTGTTTACTTAAGTGATTACAGACATAATCTGACTCTTTTTAAAAAGTTTATCATCTCCATTCATTCCTGTAACAAAGTGATGACCGCTTTAAATCTGGAACCTGTGAACTGTGCACAGGAAATATTTAACACTCATTTAACACATTGGTTATGGCAGCAGTAAATACTTGTGTGTGAGGATATAAGGAAGCATGTGCACATATTTCCATTCTTAATGCAGGCTGTTGATTGCTCCCTGTGTTCAGTCCCTTTATCTTTTCTCTCTATAACTTCTTAAGCAGCTCTACCTGTTGTGATGGCTCTGTTTCCGTTCATTAAAGGGTTCAGTGAGGTCTTCAGCTGCCTGTGGAACCATTGGAACCACTGCTTCTCTATCAGTGGAAAAGTGTTTCACTTTACATTGAGCACATACAACATGCGTTACATACAAAACATAATTATAATATTTTTCTATTCGCCGCATGGGTTCATATAAGTTTAGAGGAAGGAGAGAGCAGAGTTTAGATGGAATAGCTGCCCAGCCCCTGGCCAGTTGCCCATGTTTATGAGTCCGTGATCCATGCAGCAGGGAGCAACACAGTAACCGAGAGCATTATTCTGAGATTCAAGTGGACTCAGAATTACTGCCACACCATTTGGCCCAGGCTGCTGGAAAATCAAAGTGGTGTAGGAAATGGATGAATACACAGCCTGGGTAAGGGTCCCTTTTAAAAAAAATGTCTGCATCATCTTGTTTTTCGACAATTGGAACAGACATGTCACTCGTTTTGAAATCTCCGTTCATTCTTGGGACGAAGTGATGACAGCTTTGAATATATAAAAAGAAAAAGCTCTCCCCAATTTTCATGGCCCTTCATTTTTCGAGCCAAAGCACAACTGCAGATATGCTTGACTTAAAAACCATTTCTGCATCTGTAATGGGGTAATGGGGGATTTGAACTAGTTTCAAAACCTTTTATGGCATATTGCCATAAATATTACACTGCATGATTGCACTGTTTGCAGATTAGAGACCATTTTATTGCGTGAGCCAATTGTCATTTAGCACAAGTACGACGAAAGGTGAGAGAAAAAGTAATCAGCAGTCTGAGCAGCAGCCAGAAGTGACTTAAGGTAAATACAGCAGCCGTGGTAAAATGGCGGGGTGGCAGTGTGGGGGAAAAACGGATAAGAACATCACAAATTCCAGGAGGTGCCCCCTATGAATAAAGATGAGTTCATACAAGTATCATTTTCACTCTGGCCTGCGGACTGACCTTTCACAGTTGTTTGGCAGTTTTGAAGTGATAATATAGCATTTAGGTCGGCAGCACTTATCTTAAACCACCGTACTTAAAAAACTTTACAGTAAACAATGTAGGTTTACAGCATGATGCAGTACACAGAATTTTAAAAATGTGTCCTTTCTCCTCCATGTCTTTACCTGTCCTTACACGTCAAGGGCATCAGTAACTTAAATTTAACTCCGACAGTTTGAGCATTGGAGCTATTTATCTCCAACTTGTGCATGTTTCCAATGTTCTACAGGCGGCTATGCAGTAATCAGAAACAGTTTTTTCTGGCTTGTAATGAATTGCTTACCCCGTCGGTGTGTATTGATGTCTGTTTGGCTTAAACTCTCTCCTAAAGCTGCGTCCTCCTCCCAGTTGGCTGGTACAGCAGCTCTCTGTATATCACCCACTCACCACTCATAAGCCCCAATACACCAAAGCTCAATATTGAGTCTTTTCCATGTGTCAAGACTTCAAACACATCTTAGTCTCTTCCCTCCTACAACTGAAGTCAACCTTGAAGCGCAGCTGCGGCGTTGTGTATATATATATATATATATATATATATATATATATATATATATATATGTGTGTGTGTGTGTGTGTGCGTGTGTTGTGAGTGTGAAAACATCTGTAAGTGCGTGGCCCGGCTGTCAAGCCCAGGCAGCGCTTCAAATCCCCCTGTGCTGACACGCGGGGCTGAGAGGCTGTCAGCACCACTCAACCACTGGCTGCAGAGGAAGTCACTCTCATTATGAGCTGCCAATGTTTAGAGATAAGAGTGTATACCGCTATCTCTTTCCCTGCTTGTGTTTGTGTGTATGCCTGCATCTATGTGTGTGTGTGTGTGTGTGAGTGTTTATGTGAGTGCGAGCTAGAGTCAGGGGGGAATGCAGAGGAGTTACAGAGGTAGAAACACCATTTATTGTGCTGTATCTTTTGGAAAGAGAGAGAGTATCCTGACTGTTCTCTTAACTTTATTTTTCTACCTTTATTTATCCAGAGTTGGTTGACTGAGCACACTTGCTCTTTTTGGTGCCATTCCCTGCTTCACGCTTATTCAGTCAAATGCATTTATAGCTGGGAGTTGCTCTGGATATAAACATTCCTACACTGTTTGCCACCAAGCAAATTTAGTGTTTACTTTATCAAAGTTGTTAAAGGAGTGGGCGTTTCCTCACTTTTTTGAAGCACATATTGAAGTCAAGACCATCAACTACAGGTATTCAGGCTGATCTCAAGAAGTGCCGTATGATTGACACACCAATTCGTATGCCATTTTTGGCATGTTATCAAGACGCATAATCACTTTTTAGCGTGTTTATCAACGCCGTTTGGCCTCCATTGACTTACATTACCTTGCGATTGCGTGTCAATTTACGCCGTAGAGAGTAGTATGACAGACCAAAAATCTGTGTAGGGAGGTTGGTTGGGGAGGTTGATCATCACGTGACCAAAAGCTACCATGACGTATGTCCTCATTCTCAATACGGCGTAGACATACACGCGGATAGCTCAAAATGCGTACAGATACTGCAAGTGGCATGTATGTTTACGCAAAGTCATGATGTCACGTTGCATTATTGGAGATGTGTTTTCAGGCCAATCTTAATCTCAAGGACAGCAAAGTTAGAAAATAATTCTATATAATCACTATATTCCAATTTGCTCACCATTTTTGGCCACCTGCGTTCATTATTATTTCTCCTTTGACACTGGATGTTGACAATGACATTCATATGAATTCAACCTATTGATCTAGCCTGGTTGACACCAGACCCTTCTCAGTTGTAACTGAGAGTGGGTCTGGGAAAGGTTCACTGACAGTTCATTTCCAAAGGGGCGTCACCAACGGACACCGCTCAAATGCCTCTGGGCGCATTGGATAGTCCTTCAACCAATCAGGCCAACGATCCGGGTGACGTAGCAGCGACAGCGGCATCAACGCTTCGGTGGCCACCATGTTGAATGTAAACAAAAAGCTACTCGCTGTCGCTGCGCTATCGTCATCGTGTAAAGCCCGCCTCAACGGTTGTGATTGGTGCCTCGATTTGGAAAAATTGGTAGGCTAATGGGCTTGAATGGGCTCTTGGCCAGACTGACTTGCAGAGCAAATCTCAAATTTGCCGGAAGTTTGTCAGGGTTTTCCCAGGCTAATACTGATCGGAAACATATAGAACATGTGGATATTTATTAAGAGAGAAAGTGGGGTAAGTGCATCGCCACTTAAGTCTCATGCCAGCTCAGATCTTGGGAAAAGCAGCGCAGCGGAAGAAGTCACGAGCTTCCTGGTTTGATTTGGTGTTCATGCACCTCTGACCTCACCAATGCATTTATAAACCCTTTTGCATAATTTCCCAGAAAGCTACTCACTCACCTTTGTAAGCTAAATGACTCAGTTCCCTGAAGAAAATGTCATCTCTCTCAGCCTAGTCTGACTCACTGCAACTTTAACTTACACTGGAGGCTTTTCCAGACCGTTTCTTCTTGGATAGTGGATAGTCAAAACTTCACAGCACCCACACCCTGTTTCTTGTCTCACACCTGCAACTGGTAAAGTTTTCGTGTATTTGGACCCCAGTCCAAGACTACTTGATGTCATGCATGTCCATTACTTGTTGTTCTTCCCTTCAGCTGAAGTACAAGCTAGTTTCCTACAACAAAAGATGCCTCGGAAACATCTTTGTTTGAGTACAGTCCCAGTGTTTCTTTTTGCACGCATTACTATTTAACACACAGATTCCCGGGGACAATTTGCTGACAAAATCTACAAGGTGGAAGAGCATGACAAAAAAAAATACGTAGAGATCTTTAGTCATGTGCGAACAGGTTTTAGCGATGCTAGCATTCCGTCCGTCTGTCGGTCCAACACTACTGGAATATCTCGACAGCTCCTGCCACTTCTTTTGGTAGAGACAGTCTCCAGAGGGTTAATTATGATGTCTTTGGGGATACTAATTGGTCTCAGTTTTTTGCGATGGCAATGGTACACATAAAAATGGCCGCTGCTTTGACCATCCTGCTATTTTTGTTAAGATTTGATCCATTCTACTCTCATTCTATTTCTATAGTTCTCACGCACAAATTCCAGTCAGTTTCGTCTGTACTTTGAGTTAATGCTTGCATTGCATTCTACCATGCTAAACATTATTATGCTAACAAGCTAAACTTCACATGGTTTAAGTTAGCATCTTTACATTAATAATTGTTTCATGTCTCCAAACGTATGTTAAAGTAGAGAAGAAAACTGACAGAGTACCGCTGAGGCTGATGAAACGGGGCAGCTAAGTTGTTTTTTTACTCTTGAAGCTGTCTGTGGTACACTGACATGACATGTTTCTTGTACGCATCCTTATACTGTATCCATCCATCCATCCATCTATTATGTATATGTTGTGTGTTTGCAATGCATTAGAAGAAGAAAAAAAACGGCCCCAATAGATCTCATTGTCCCATTCCCTGCACTGGAGTTTGTTTTGTTAAAGACTTCCAAATGCACTGCCGACATTACTGTCCCCGCGCCTTGTCTCATATGAAGCCTAATCGATACGGCGCAGTGTTAGATTGGAAACTTGAGGCTGTGTCTACAAGAATCTATTGATTTCTCTCTTTTTCTCCCCCCGTTCCCTCCTTCTTTTCCGCCCAAGTCCTTCCGTTCAGACCGGGATCAAAAGCTTTATCCTTCAGCAAGGTTTGAGGTGTACAGTTCCAGACTGAGCTTTGCTCTTGTGTTCTAAGAGAAAGACACGGCCTGTTGGGGATTTGTGTTTTCATTGACCTTGTCTCTTCTCTGTACAGTTCAATTTTAGAATAATGTGTGCTGTAATGTGAACTATTCAGGGATTCCGAGAGATTTATGAGCGTATTTTAGGTAAATATAGATGGATTGAAGTTGCTGGGGGTTTTGGAGGAAAGGCAAGGCTTAAGGAAAATTTGTCTACGTTGTTGAAGAAAGATTAATGTGATTCAGTGGTAGCTGTCAGCTTGCATTGTGAAATGTAGTGTATTATGCAAAGAGTGAACCTAGTTCAGATTAAATCCAAAAGCTTACGGCAAGGTCAAGAGAACACCTTTATACTTCCTTTCTCGCTGGCTTTAGAACTCTTTATTTTTGATATTTTCTAATTCCAACCAGGCCTTTTTAATATTCTCCTTCCCCACGCGGCTACTGTACATGTCAGCTGGCCACTTAATTGACCACACTGTTTCAAAAATGACTGATCCAGCTGTGGTCCATTGGCAGAATAATTCGAACAGCAGCCGTATCATCGGGTTGCCAGTCCAATCACTGGCTGGCGCACCATGGGCCAAGAAAATCATTTAGTTAAAGGTGACCAGATTTGAGTCCCTCTGAGAGGCCTTTGATTGGATGTGAGGCGGAGGGGTGATTCATCATAGTTAATAAATGCAGTTGACAGCTCAAATCAGCAGGAGGGAGCATGTGCCAGGTCTGCCTCCCACCGCTGCTTTTTACTGCATGCAAATGTGGACAATTAACTTTTCACGCACACAGTTGCAGAAATCTAATCAGATAAAGTTATACAAAAATACATGTGCATATGCAGTCAGGCAAGACGCACAGGAAAAGGATGGACTGCACAACAGTTATACAATTTAGGTTTTAGAAATATATATTTTTTTGTTGTATTGTGAAATTTTGTGTGAAATGCTGATACTAGATGATGATACATGTTTATAAAGTAAATCTGAGCAGATGTTGCATGCTGGAAGTGGAGTAGTTGTTATTTACCTGTTTTATCAGTGTTGCTATGTAAACTATGGTGGTTTCTCATCCTGACTCTTCACTTTTCAACCAAATTTAGCTCCGTTTTAATCTGATGTCTAGGTTAAAGTTGTTTAGTTAAACCTGGAAAGTGTTTATAGATGCCTATGGATACATGTAACTGTTGTTTCAGCACTGTTTCAGCGTCTATATTGTAACATGTAGTTAAGACCTTTTTCACATTTAAATCTAGTCCTTTTTAAGCTGTTTAGAACTTTTACTTTTGACCAAATTTAGCCCAGTTTTAGGATAGACCTCTAGGCATATTTTGACCATCACCAAATCAATGCTTTCAAGTTAGCCTGTGTCCAGATTGAAATCCTTCCTCAGCCTGTTTGAACATTTTACATGCTCAACTAAATCTGACAAATAACTACATTTGAATCCCCAATGAAGAGAAGATTGTTTTAGTACAGTGTAGTTAATTACGTGTTATAATCGCGTTGTGCTTTTCTCGGCTGGCTGAGGCATGACTGACTACTGGCAGGTGCGCCAAAGCCACGGCCTTGTGTTAAGCTGCTGCTCTAAGCCCTCAGCTGCACCCAGTCAACTCGCAGGATTAACTTGCCTCGGCTCCGGCCGTCAGGGTCTCACTTGTGCCATTGTGTCTTAATAGAATTTCATACTCTACCAAAGTCAACCTGACTGGACTGAGCTATGCTGTTTCATTCTTTTACAGAAGTGGATTTGTAAAGTTATGCTTCTTCCACTGCTTAAAGGAACACGCCGACTTATTGGGACTTTGTCTTATTCCCCGTATCCCCCAGAGTTAGATAAGTCCATACATACCCTTCTCATCTCTATGTGCGTGCCGTTACTCTGTCTGACGCACCCACCGCTAGCCTAGTTTAGCACAGATGCTGGAGATAACCGGCTCCATCTAGCCTACTGCTCCCAATAAGTGACAAAATAACGCCAACATTTGTTGTGATTTGTATAGTCACAGCGTGTACAAATAACAAGGTCACATGTAACACAGCCATCTTCTAACTGTATACATACTGGGAACTATATTCTCAGAAGGCGAAGCACTGCTACTTGGGCAGAGAGTAACAACGGTGCTTTTCACGTGTTGCGCTAATCACTCCGCCCAAGTAGCAGTGCTTCACCCTTCTGAGAATATAGTTCCCAATATGTATACAGTTAGAAGATGGCTGTGTCTCATGTGATGTTGTTATTTGTACACGCTGTAACTATACAAATCACAACATGTAAATAGGAAAATGTTGGCGTTATTTTGTATATATTTGGAAGCAGTAGGCTAGATGGAGCCGGTTACCTCCAGGATCTGTGCTAAGTTAGGCTAGATGGAGCCGGTTACCTCCAGGATCTGTGCTAAGCTAGGCTAGATGGAGCCGGTTACCTCCAGGATCTGTGCTAAGCTAGACTAGTGGTGTGGGCGTCAGACAGAGTTACGGGACGCACAGAGATGAGAAGGGTATGTATGGACTTATCTAACTCTGGGGGATACGGGGAATAAGCTAAAGTCACAATAAGTCGGCGTGTTCCTTTTAAAATTGTTGAAATGTCTCCTTCTCAGCCAGTTTCACTGGTTGACCTCATTTGCCCAATTGCGGTTGAACCATGGATATTTTTTAAATCCACGAGGGACAGCTTTCACCATCAGATGTCAACAGGGACGATATTAGCATAGCAGTTCCGCAGTAATTAAGATTTCTCGGTTCTTCTTTGTTTGTCTTCATGGAGAGAGTGTAACAACACACTCTACTGTACAAGCCAAGACTGTTAATCCAGCACATGTGGTGCATTTATATATTTGGTTTAAAACAAACTATCCAACAATACAATGCCATATTAGTGCAGAGTAGTGTTTTTGTCACCACATCTGGTTTTTCTGTCATACTGCGAAACATTTCATTTGCAGAGTCATAAAAGCCAAGGCCTGGGTTTTTTATGACCATATGAAAGAAATAAATTAAAATACATGTTATGTTATTTTATTTGCCAGTGCAACTAGCCTCCACCCATCTCTTGATCATGTAGTGACGTGTGTCAATACATTTTTATCTTTAATTGGTTTTTGATGCACAGATTATTGTATAAATATCTTATTTGGGTGTTTATTGTGGTCATCGTGCACAGCTTCTCCGTAGTCTGGCTACAGTAGGTTCCTTCTCCATATGTTTTTGGGAAACTGTAAGCACCTCTTTTCCAGGGAATATAAATCTAAAGTCCCTATTGCAATTTCTACAGAACTTTCTTGCTTCCTAGTAGTGCAGCAGTGTACATAAAATGTTTCTGCTTAGCACACTCTAAAAGGTCCCTACTGGTCGATCGGAATTTACACCCTGTCCCCTGTGATCATGTTGGTCAACATTCACAGTGCGTCTGATTAAAGCAGCGTCTCTAAATAACAAACGCCTCTCTTTGGAGAATAATTGCTTCACCCCCTTTGCTCTCCCTTCTCCCTTTGTTCCTCTTCTTTTGATCACAGACCAACAGCATCCCTGAAAAGCAAATGCAACCTTAAACAGACACAGCTAAGAGTGAAACATGCGTCCACACACAGACACACACACACACACATGCACACACGCACGCGCATGCACGCACACACGTGCACACACACACACACACACACACACACACACACACACACACACACACACACACACACACACACACACACAGGTTTGTGGCACTATCTTTGTGGGGACCCGTCATTGACATAATGCATTCCCTAGCCCCTTACCCTAACCTTAACCATCACAACTAAATGCCTAACCTTAACCCTTACCCTCACCCTAACCTAATTCTATCCCTAATCCTAAAACCTAGTCTTAACCTTCAAACAGCCCTTTAAACTTGTGGGGTCCAGCATTTTGGCCCCACAAAGCTGTCGGGACCCCACAAGTATATTGGACTCCCGGTTTTTGGACCCCACGAATATACTTAAACAAGCCCACACACACACACACACACACACACACACACACACACACACACACACACACACACACAGAAAGCATGCACCCGCTGGCACCCAAAAAATACACATGCACACACAAACCGCATCCAGCTGAGCTCTTGTTCTGTGCCAGTCTTTGCTCTCAGAGATGTTAAATGAGGGCATTGATACATAAATTTGCATTTGTTTCATCGGCAACCGCCCTCCTAACTAAAAATCTGTAACTGCGTGCCCCCAGTTTGCCAGGCAGCTTCAGATGCTTCTATTCAGGGCTCATTTCATGTGAGGCTAGTGTGACTGTTCAATCGATTTGGTTGTGTGTACACGCTCGTGTGTGGCTAAACAGCGATCTTTCACCACTCCGATTGTGCAGTTTGTCAATGGGTAATCTAGGTAAACACCACCCAAATTGTTCTTTTGTTGCAGTTGGTACTTACTGTAAAGCACCTGCAGCTTCGATTTGAGTGTTACAGAATTCACCGATGTGTAAAGATTGTGGAGCTCGGTATACTGTAGAGCATGATCTGGACCAGCTGTGATTTCCTTGATTGACACTGACAATAAATACAAGCTCTTGGAGCTTCTTTTTACCACGTCTGCTGCAGATAAGAACTATACTCCCTCAGTGATGTTTCAGGCAACAATTGCTCTTTCTTCATTCTCTTCCTTAGCGTACGGAACTGGTCTTACAATTCTTTCTTTCATGAAACTCAGGAATCCTTACAACCCTTTCTCCTGTGTGCCCCTTGTGGTTTAACCCTTGCCTACCTGGAAAACACCCAGAATGTGATGTCTGCCCGTCAGCTGAATGATCTGAATGCTCTCTTTCCAGTTCTTGTTTCTTGTTTCCCCTTTGACCCGTGAGTAGCCCTATTTATTTATTTTTTTATTATTTGGAGTCTTGACCTCCCTGTGCTCTTTGTGAACCCTGCTGACCCCTGATGGCTGTTGGTTGGTGGTCCTGAATGAAGCGCGTCTCTTACAGAGGGTGGGGAACCGTGGAGCAGCTCCGCCACTTCGGCTCCAGGCAGGGGGGGTGCCCAGGGCAGAGAGCCCGCACTGGGCAGAGGGAGCCCCTCCTCCACGGAACTTCAGGATCCGAGTAGAAACAGGAGAGCTCATCCCAATTGGGCCATACTGGGTAACGACATAGAGTTGTGTTTGTGTGTGTGTGTGTGTGTGTGTGTGTGTGTGTGTGTGTGTGTGTGTGTGTTTGATCGTGCATGATTGTTTTCTTGAGATAAAGTCAGACACAGATTACAGTTTCCATGTCAGATTGTATCTGCCGCTGAACTTGTACCGTGTCATCCACCTGCACTTGGCTTTCTCATGAACGAGGGTAGAAAAGTAGAAAAAGAAGTCGTACAGTTGTCACATTGCACAATCAATGCACACATTTCACACATTGTTGGGGATTTATTTATTATTTAAGAAGTTATAAATTTTGAAACAAAACAATAAATTCTAGTCCCTTTTGCTTCAGAGATGCATCACAAACGTGTTGTATCAGTACTCTTTTTCATAGAGTAATGTATGTGTTTTGGCATTTTGACAACACGTAAAAAAAGCTGAATCTGGGCATGTGTGCACACTGTGGTTTGCTCCTTCATTTAGTTGATGCAGGACTCTCCAAGCGTGAAAAAAAACCCAGCCGGTTATCAAAATATCATCTGCCATGTTTATACCCAGGAAACCATAGGTTTAGTAGATGAAGCAGACCGCATCTGAACCAGACCAACACCAAGTTATTCAGGGGTGTCTCGTAGTTTAAAGCAACATTTGAAATGAAGGTGTGACAGCTCGAGAGTTTCTGCTCCATATGAGACTCGTAATGTCAGCTTTCGTTGCATTTGTTGAACACTTCACACTGATTTTATCCTCCTTGGTATCAGATTAAGCCAGTTATAGATTTTGGTTCCCTTAAGGACCATATGAGGGAGGTCTCAGACCGTTGGCCTGGCCGTCTGTCTGTCTGCCTAGTCAGCTGTGTCAGGGAGGGTTGACATGTCCTTCACAAGAGTTTCTACAGCAGATGTGCTCTCTGTTGAAATAGGGAGGCGGCAAGAGACAGTGAGAAGTGAGGGGGGGGGGCTAGAAGAAGGAGAGGATATGTCATATTTTGATATTCCCACTGTGCCATTTAGGCTTGTGCATTTCCATTTTAGAGGGCGGTCAATGTCTGTGACTGCTACATTAGTTTTATGGCCAAAAACAGCTTATTGCAGGCTGTGATGGTGCGGGGGGAAATATTTCATTTTGCATCACAGCCTGCTGAAAAGTTGTCTTGAATTGAATTTGGTCATTACTTTGCAATTCACTGCATTCTTTCAACTTTGGTGTACACATGCGCCTAGAGTGTGCACACACACACACTGACACAGGCATGTGGAATACTAATAGATTCTGTTGCTGGACTGCAAAGACGTGAGCATTTTTCACTGACAAATGTACACGCACACACACAAACACCATCTTTTTGCATGCGCAACTGACCAAAGAAACAAGCACAGAAATGCTCATTGGCAAACACACAATTTCAGCTGGGAGTCTTGCTGAAGGGGGGGATTACATCAATGGGGTTGTGCGGTTGAATCATGCTGAATTGTGTGTTGTGACTAAAAGCTGAAGGGCAACACACACCATCTCCCTGCCTTTTTCTCTCGGTGTTTTACCAGGAGCTTTTCCCTCCACCTGTTTAATGCATATTTTCAATTTGTGCATTAAACGCTTGAGTGGAAATGTCAGAAATGATGAAAAAAAGACTGAAAAGTACAGACGGTTTTAACGTTTGCCCGAGTTGAAAAAAAAAATAGATCAAGAGAATATATGATAAAGGCTAATAAAGGCGAATATTTAAATATACAATGATGTGGTAACTGATTCTGCTTCACCTACAGTAGGAAAAGCAGCCCATAACTTGCTGCGATTTACTGTTACATGCCCCCACTGTGCAGAAAGACTAAAATAAATACAGAATAAAAAGAGCAGCAGCATCAGATAGCCTGGTGCTCTAGGAGCTACAGTACATAAGTGAAACATCCCTAGATTGAGTGTGGCATGTAACCATTGTTACAATAAAAACAATGTAAATGAAATACCATGATAGACCAGAGTGTAATTTTGCTAAGACATGTTGAGCAGTATTTCCTTTAGGATTTTTTTTAGCACTGGGGCCAGGTCTGTCTGAACAACAACCCCCCAACCTCCCACCCCCGTGCCCCACGCCCCGCCGCCAAATGTTTTACGTATGAAACGGAACTGACACTTCGCAGCAACACAAACTAACAGATTTATTTACCTCTATTCCCAAACAATGAGGCATCTTTTCAGTTGTGATTGAACTGTATTTTTTGAGGAACTGTAGGGCACTTAACATCTACAACAGGTCTACACTTAGAATGGACCCACCGCAGTGACGTTTTTAGTGGAGCTGTTCGTATAATAGTCGACTCGGAAGAAAGCGAACATTTTGACAATAAACTCCATCAACACAACAGTATGTGGTGTTAAACTGGATGGGCCCAATAACCTCGGAATAGTTCTACTTGTTGTTAAATTGCAATGTGAGCGGCAGCCAACGGGGGGGAGGGGTGCATTATGTCGGCAGGATCATTTAAAAGGCAACCGCGACTCCATTTTTTGTACAGCCCTATTTCTGATACCGTGGTGGCAGAAATTTTGCCATGGTGGGCCGCCACTACAAAATCAACATAGAGGAAACACTGTTGAGTATATTCACATTGAGGTAGTTGATGGAAACAGGCAATGGTTTTACTTGACTTCTTCTCCATATTATGATTTGTGCAACGTTTCGATAGAAAATTCAGCAGTCCTTCTCGCTCTGTACCTATCTCTGTTTCTGTTTGTAAGCTTACAAACCATCCTCCGAGCTGGCATCAGAATCAAAATCAACCGTATTTGCCAAGTCTGCTGACTCATGGTGTTTATCAAGTCACTGGTGCTTGAGAAGGGCAGCTGGTGTTTAGGATGATGTAAATGTATGGTCCTTCACTGGGTGGTACAGCTCAGTAGTGCTTTGCAATGGGCACATAATCTAGCCCCCCCTCCTCCTCTTCAGACACTTTCAGTTTGACAAAGTGTCTCAGAGAGACGTTTATGCAAAGGTTGATATGTCGCTCTGCCACCCTCTGCCTGTCACTCCTAAATGTTCCTACTACACTCTGCATTGTGTGGGTTTGTGCCTGGGTGTGTGTGTGTGTCCCCTCAGGGATGCTGGCTTTCAGATTAATTAAAAACTTCAATCCCTCCGTTCTCAGACAGAAATATGGATGCAGCCAAGGGCTTAACTGTAAATACTGTTTCTCCAAAATTCTCATTTAAAAAGATTCATCCTCCCAGGTGATAGTCGTATATGACGCCCCAGTGAGGGTTTGAAAAAGAATAAATAAATGGACTCCATGAATTGCTTTTTAAACACTTTTATGAGTATCACTTGTTTCAAGTTTACAGTGGAACAGAAACTAAATGGGCATCTGTCTCAGATCAAATTTCACCTCATTCTTTGTTTACTAGTGCAGTGCCTTGTTCAAAACGTGCCTGTTTGGAACAGGCCGATTGCTTGCAGCTTTCTGGAGAACCGCTCACCCACACAACTTCACACTCAACACTGCGCTTCCTTGGGTTCTGAGAAATAACACCTGCCGTGACAGTTGCGTCCCCTAGCAATGCTAGAGTATAAGCATGATTTACCAACAGCTGGCTATTTGGGACCAGGCTATTCCCGGGAACAAAAGCGTTCATTCTGAAAGTTGCATCACTGATGCTTGAAATGTTTGAGTTTGCTACAAAGAAACATCTCCAGTCTCTCATTCTTCATCTATGAATAAACTGTAGCGGGCGACGCAGAGCAAGCTGTACCCAGCATGCCGTTCGGCATTGTTACACTACATTACATGTCATTTAGCTGACGCTTTTATCCAACTTCCAATAAGTGCATTCAACCTTGAAGGTACAAACTCCAAACAGCAAGAATCAAGGAGATTAGCTTCAAATAAGCCAAACTACTGTTTTTTTGTGTCATAGTTAATAGGGGTCTCCTCTCCATACACTACACAATGTGTACGTAACACACTACTAATAAATACTTTATGTCCCGTAGATGTCACGAGCTCACGAGCTCATACATCTGCCAAGTGTGAAGTTGATTAGATTTTCGAGAAAATTAAAGGACAGACTTCTTCCATTTAAGTTGGGTTGTAATTAGTGCTGTCAGTTAAACGCGTTATTAATGGCGTTAAAGCAAAATCATTTTAACAGCGTCAATTTTTGTATCGCAAGATTAACGTTCTTTTTGGCCTAGCAAACTTTTTGTAGTTTTTTTCACATGCTGTTGCAACAACTAGTAATGTTAGAAAAACTACAACACCACACCAGATCTAGCTAGATCTTGTTTAGCTTGTTTGGGCTTGCGAGCCGGCCAAAGAGTAGTAGGCTAACGTTAACGTTTTGAGTGGATGGCAAGCGCAAGACGCCAAAATGGATGCCAATAAGATTCTGAATGGAAAGTTTACTTTGAAAAAGTTGCCAAATGGTTCCATTGACAAGACCAAAGTGATGTGTGTGTTTTGTCGTTGTGAACTGAGCTATCATCGCAGCACGTCCAGTCTGAAATACCACTTGATGGCCAAGCACACAGCTGATGGCCGAGCACACAGCTGATCGCCAAGCACACAGCTGATGGCCAAGCACACAGCTGATGACCAAGCACACAGCTGATGGCCAAGCACACAGCTGATGACCAAGCACACAGCTGATGAGAATTCTCTGCCCCATCATCAAAGCCAGGCGACAAAAGCACAAAGCAAGCCAATCCACTTTTCCATGTTGATAAGAGCATTAAAATGAGAAAAAATAATGGGACAAAAGGAAATCAAGGGACATTTAGAATAGATAAAAATGTGCGATTAATTGCGAGTTAACTATTACATTAATGCGATTTAAATATTTTAATCGTTTGACAGCACTAATTGTAATTATAGTTCTCTAACCTTCTCCATTTACTTACACAAAGAAAACAAAAACTGCTATGGCCTGCCTGCCAAACTGTAAACTGATCTCCCATAAACATAATCAATTTCCTAATAGACAGATAAAGCATCAGAGTAGTCAATTTTCATGAAATAGAGAGTAAACATAAATGTTGCCACAGGAAAACCAGCTGGGTATGTGTATGAGATTATGATAGAGGAAGAGGAAGTGGGACTGTCTTTAATATCAACATGAAACCTGTGTCATAGGATTGGATCAAAGTGCTCACAGTGTCATCTCCGTGAAGACCCTCTAAAAACAATCCAAATGGGCTTTTTTACATGTAACAGAAAAGATGGTTAAATGGTACAACCCTTATATTGACGAGCATCGATGTTATACTGTATGAGGAAATCCTTTTTTTCCCCTGTTAAATGCCTTGCATTCCCACAGTCTGTCATGTGGAGAACAGCTCCATGTCAGACTAAAAGCAAGCCCATCGGAGAGCAGCTTCACCCCGGGCTTCTTTTGTTTTTCAGGCAAGTTGAAATGCTTCTTTAGCTGCGAAGTTCAACTTTTCAGTTAAGGAATGTGAAATGGTTTCTTTTTGTGAGAAAGCACATCATAAGAGGAGGCTGAGCTTTGCATTTAGACAACTGACAGTTTGAGACAACAGCCAGAATGAAAGTGAAAAAGGTGGAAAGGTAGAAAAGTATTTTCATAGTAGTATCATAATGTCTCTGCTTTTAATGACTGTGTGAACGTTGTTTTATAGTGTACATAAGTACTGTTCTTTCAGTGACGTGTCAGATGTGGGAAGTAGCTAAGTACATTTACTTAGTGCTAAGCACAATTTTGCAGTCAGGAGAGACTTCATTTTAGGGCTGCTCCCTCTTAGTCGATTTGTCGACTAATCGGTCGTTTTGGTCTTAGTCAATTTAGATTTCTTTAGTCGATTAGTCATGTTTTATGCTTTTTTCATGCTGAATGACTTATTTCCAAGAAACGTATGAGCACATCTCTGGTAAACACAATAATTAAGGGTTGACATTTTACCTAATAGATATCACTGTGAAACCTACTTTGATTACTTTCATTAAGGCAATTTTTTTCTGACGTGTTTAAATATGCAAAGGAGGCATTATCTTATTCAATATATGCATCCTTTTGCATGACTCTTTGTGGACAAACTCAGATTTACAGATCTGTTGATTAAATCAACTAATCGATTAGTCGATACAATTGAATGAGTGTTAGTCGACTAAGAATTTCTTCAATTGAACACAGCCCTACTTCATTTAAGAGTGAAATAAGTGTAATGAACAGGGTGCATAATAGGTTGATATGTTAGAGTCTTTGGCGATTAGACTCCATCGCAATGTTAATTTATAAGGTGTATAGAGGCTGTGGATGTATAGGGAGGGTTGGAGATGTGTGCAGCATAAAAGTACGGTGGCCTTGAAGTGCAAACCGTATAGAAGTCTTCCTGAAAGAACATACGCTGCGCTTCATATAATATGTCCATTTTTGGAGACTTCTGCTGCTAAACACACAGAACAGTGTGAGCCAGTGTCTCGAGACCGGTCTCGAGACCAAGACAAAGACTTGTCTCGGAATCGATCACATTCTTACTCGGTCTTGTCTCGATCTCTGGATTTTATTTCAAGACCACAACTGTAGGGATATTGCTAAACTGCCTGTCCATTGTCTGATTTATGTGTTAATATCGTTACTTTGATTGGATGTAAAACATCCTGCTTCAAATGCAACCACTAACTTGACTTATTTCTAATTAAAACTTTTGTTACTGTTAACCCCCTCTCCCCGCCCCCTTAACACGCACTCACTAGAAAGTGAATGCGTGAGATCTGGCTGTCTGGAAGATATCAGCCAAATTGTCTGTAATACAATTTGGCTTCCTAAACCATGGGGAGTTTATTTGCAAAACAACATCTAAAAGAAAACGCACAGCAGTGTGTAAATTCTGTAATGTAATGCTAACTGCGACAGCTGGGACCACCTTAGATTTGATCAAAATCAGTTTGAGGAGTGCCTGCGGTTAGCTTTTCCCACATTTCATCGTGGCATGCAGTGTGGGACTCGCACTGGTCTGGTTATGGTCTGGTCTCGCCCTGGCTTGGTCTTGGTCTTGGTCTTGACTTAGTCTCAACCCCTCAAAGTCTTGGTCTTGTCTCTGTCTCGATCCACTCTGGCCTTGGTGATGACTTGGTTTAGGCACACCTTTGACTTTGATTGCCGTGGCAGGGATCAGACCTGGGATATTCCCCATGATTGTCCCGACCACCCAGAACACACTGTCATCATCTTGTAGCCTCGTCAGCTCAAGAGATTTGGCCAGCGGCCAGCTCTCTTTTGCGTGAAGCATTATTATATGAGGAAGACTAAAATCTCCTCCTGATCCAAATGAGTCATGACTATCTGAAAGAGAGAGCTTATTTTAAATCAGCATTATTAGTCAGAGGAGCTTACGCAGGGCCACGCCCAGAGCGTTTATCCTCTCATTCCATTCTTAGAAACTTTGCAAAATTCTTAGCCTTAATATGAAACACTGATGGTTAATTAGAAACAGGGCTGTAAGGTACATATATTATATAGCTCTGTGTGTTAGCGGTGTTAAATGTTTTAAATTTGCATTTTTAGAGGAAACCTATTGCACCTCTTGCACAGGCAAATTAAACAAATCTGCATACAATAAGTAGGAAACACAGGGAGGGGAAAGATGGGAGAGATGTGGTGGTGAAAAAGAGATATATGGAAATATCTCAGTATCAACAGCTGCTGTAACGTAAAGGTCATTGAGCATGATTCAAACGGTGACAGTCACACTGGAATATTTATTTTCCTGGTGTGACGCATCCAGCACTGGTCACTATGAGTCATAAAGCATAAAACCATTTGACTATATTGATGTACTTAGTACATAATTCATGAGAGAGACATGCATGTTTTTTTTCCACTAAGGAGGAACACTTAAGCTGTCTGACTGTGCTGGTTGAAGTCCATAAAATGGTATTTTTCCTATCATGTTGCACCATTATCATTATCACTGTCACCACTGCATGCGATTTCTTGTCAGAGGGTCTTCACTGCCTGTGACAAGCTATCATCAGCCAATATATCTACTTCATATGTGCAAAATGAAAACAAAATTGTTTGTTTTAATTAAAATATGGTGGAAAATCTTAATTGGGGAAATTGAGAATTGACTAAACGAACAATTATTTTGATTCAAAATATATCACATTACAAATCACAAATTCTCAAATGAATTGAAAAGCTGTACAACAAACATTATTGCATTTCGATTTTGTTCTGCAGTTGTTCCCCATTTTAAGTAAAGCAAAGAGAGCCGTTTAATTTCATCCCTGCAAAGTTTAGTTGATCTGAACATATGAAAACAATAATGAACCCAGAAACATCCATACGTTTTCATCTGCTTGTCCTGGGCCGGATCGCAGGGGCAGCCGGCTAAGCAAATTATTCCAGACGTCCCTCTCCCTAGCAATGTTTTCCAGCTCTTCTTGTGGAACCACGAGCCATTCCCAGGCCAAATGAGATATATAATCTCTCCAGCGTGTTCTGGATCCACCCCGGGGCCTTTTACCATTTGGACGCGCAGTGTAAACCTAACCTAACCTAACGGGAGGCATCCTGATCAGATGCCCAAACCACCTCAACTGGCCTCTTTTGATATTAAAGAGCAGCAGCTCTACTCTAGATGTCTGAGCACCTCACCCTATCTCTAAGGCTGAGCCCAGCCAACTTACAGGAGCAAACTCATTTTGGTCACTTGTATTCGCGGTAGGGCTGTGCAATTAATCAAAATGTAATCGTGATTATGATTTCGGCTCCCAATGAACACAGAATAATCCAGAAAAACAATTATTTAGCTCATTACCTTTAGCACATAAACTTTTATTTTCTCTTGTGTTCTGAATGAAAATATAAAGTTTAAATAGGAAAAGTATTAAGGCAAATTTCACATTTGTGTTTTTTTACTGTTGATTTTATTTAACTTTTTTTAAGTTCAATAATTGCAACATCTTTCCAGAACTCAACGACTAATCGTGTTAAATGATCGTGATTTCAATATTGACCGAAATAATCGTGATTATATTTTTTTCCATAATCGAGCAGCCCTAATTCGCGGTTGCATTCTTTCGGTCCATACCCAAAGCTCATAACCATGGGTGAGGGTTGGAACGTAGATTAATAAATCTAGAGCTTTGCCTTACGGCTGAGCTGCGTCTTCACCAAAAAGGTCCGGTATAACGCCTGCATCACTGCTGACGCGGAACCAAACCACCTGTCAGGCTCTACTTGTGAACAAGAACCCAAGATACTTGAACTCCCTTGCTTGGGGCAGTAACTCACTCCCAACCCAGAGGGAACAATCCACCGTTTTCCGGCAGAGAACCACAGCCTCGTAGAGGTACTGACTCTGATCTCTCAAACCACGCCAGTGCGCGCAGGGGGTCACGGTTGATGAAATCAACAGAACTACATCGTCTGTAAAGAGCACAGACGCAATTCTGACTTCCCAGAAACTTCATTAGGCAAATGTACTAAACAGGGCACGGTCAGTAACATGACAGTATAGTTCAAGCACTCTTCAGCTCCTCCGCTTGCTCATCCCCTCATCCGTTATTTGTTCAAGCAGAGCAGCACAGGTCACTGAGCGTGGCGTGAGCGCCGACGGGAACCATGGCAGTCGACTAACCAGGCCAGAGCAAGATACCCACTACTACCCCCACAGGTTACTGGCACTGAGCCACAAACACCTCGCAAAATAGCACACAGAATGCTTATCCGTTTGCATTCACACTCAAATTCAAAACCGCTGATGCACACACGTGTACTTTATATACCTGCATGCTAAAAGAGGTGATAATGAAGGGGGGGGGCATTCCAGGAGAGCTTGAAATAACACATGGAAAGAGTATTGTGAGTATCGGAGCTGGCATGAACATGCTACCTTAAGGGGATGGAGAGCGATGTGTGGGTGCATGTGTGCTACGATAATTCATAGATTGAGACAGACATGGTGTGAGTGGTTTTAAGGTCAAAGAAGACGGTAAACAGTGAAGCTGGCTGACCCAGGGTCAAATCACTTGAGGCTGTTGGACAGGACTACTCGCTGAGTGGAATTCTTTTTTCAGATGTCTGAATTGTGTTATTTTGAAACTAAAAGACGAGTATTATCCCGCTGAAAGAAAAAAAAAAAGAGCCAGACGGAGATGGGAAAAAAAGTGTGTGTGTGTGCAGGTGTTTGTGTGTGCTGCAGAGAGCCCGTTGTCCTGATGTGTGATTCACAATACTCTGCTGTCGTGCCTGTGGAGCATATCTGTTTAAATCACCGATGTTGACACACACATACAAACACATAACACGCATTCTCACCAAAGTGCTGCCTCTGCTCCAGTCTGTGGACTGAGAAATGAGCAGGGCCACTTCCTTCCCACTGCTCACAGTTTGCAGTGATAGTGGTAAGCCTGTGGTAGCTCACACCCTGGCGGCAGTTCCACGTGGCACAGCAGAGCTGAGAGACAAGCTAGAGGACTTGGCATCGAGTCGTTTTTAGGTGTTTGTAATTGTAAGGGTATAAGACATCAAATATACCGTTACAGAGGTGAGCAACATTTTTTAAATAAACATTACTTTCAGTCAGAAGTGAGCAGAGATGAAAGTCACTTCAGTAAAACACGTAGCCTTTAAATCATCATATAGTGAGCAATAAAACATAAAATAGACTGTAGTCTTTAGTTTCACCTAATTCACATTACAAACAAAGCGTTCAGAGTGACCATTAAAGCTTAGCTACCCATTCCTAATGGCAGTGTACCTGAAAATAACTGTGCACATAGAGATCTTTGACTTTTGGTTAAATTCTGCTTAATAGGGGGTTCTACACTTGGTTTAAATAAGACAATGTGTTCCCAATTTAGGACCGGACCATACATCAACAGACATTCTTTCTTTATATATAAAGTGTTGAGTGTTACACTGTAGCCTGTTTTGAAAAGTAAGTAAATTGATTTTATTTCAGATATCCCAATTATAGACCTTTTTACTCCGCAGTATATACTATATGCTTATTGTAATAGTACACTGATTTAGAAGTTCACGGCACATACTGCTGCCTCCCCACAATCAATCTGTTGCAGCCATGAGCAGCTCCTTTTTGTCCTCTTCGTGCATTGCATGGTATGACAACCGTGTCCATCAACAGCACAGTCAAGTCCTTTGAGTTTTGAGCCAAAAGCACTCTCCGCGCACACAAGTGATTTTAGCTCCAGTAGAAGAACTAATCTCATCAACATTCTGGTATACTGGGCATGCGCGTGCCAGGGTAAAAAGGAGGCAGCATGTACAGTATCTCACAAAAGTGAGTACACCCCTCACATTTTAGTAAATATTTCATTATATCTTTTAATGGGACAACACTGAGGAAATTACTCTTTGCTACAATGTAAAGTATTAAGTGTACAGCTTGTATAACATGTAAATGTGCTGTCCCCCTCAAAATAACAACACACAGCCATTAATGTCTAAACCACTGGCAACAAAAGTGAGTACACCCCTATGTTAAATTCCCATAGAGGCAAAGGCCAAGGGAAGTATATATGGTATCCTGGATCCATGAAATAACTGGCCTTTAAAAATAAAACTCTGCCTGCCTGTATGGGAATTTAACATAGGGGTGTACTCATTTTTTAACAAACGAAGGGCTTCCTGCAGTTTGCGTCATTAATTTACTGTAAGTTCTGAAATATACCACCTGGAAAAGTTAGTAAGTACCCCTCTGTTTCTACCTGCTTTTGCATGACAGACAGGACGTTTAGTCGGAAGAGAAAAAAAAAGGTATGGGCATGTTTAATTATTTCAGATGACTGGAGAACATTGATTTGTGGGTGTAGATGTGTGTGTGTACATGCCAGAGACTTAGGCTTGCAGTTGTGCTAATGAGTGTATGTGCAAGCTGTCTGTATCTGGGTGTGTGTGTACACTTGACTTTGCGTCTCTGTCACTGACTCGTGTTGGAATTGCCCTACAGTGAATTCCACGGGATATCCAAGTTATAGAGTTTTAGAGAGTTAAAGTCAGAGTTGGATTTGCTGTGCAGCTTTGTGTGTGGGGGTAATAGAGAGAGAGAGGGAATGTGTGTGTTACAGCAAGACAGAAAGAGACAGACAGAGCAAGCCAGCGAGCGTAGGCTGTGTGCTTAAACTTGAGAGATTTACATGCAAAGCGCTGGTGCTCCTGCATCTTAACTTGGGGAAGTGAAGGTTGAAATGTACTCAGTGCAAATGCGCTTACGACTGGCGAGGAAACCAATTTCATTTACATGCGGGAACTCAAAGTAATGTATTCATACACCCAACCACACTCCATCTTAAGATGTTTGACTTGTTTTCCTGACTAGAGATTTACACCCGGGAATAACCAGCCCACAATATGATAAATGAATTCATCCGCAGCTGTTTGGCTGATGCACTTTCAGACAGAATTAGCTGCCCATGTGCACACTTACTGATGAATTAAACAGCGAAGTCACTGTGCGATGGCTCTGCTGATTAAACTGTGTTCGTTCTAATATTTCCATTTAGTTAAACCACTTTAGTTTGAAATGTGTCCGCGGTCTTCAGCATGTGTAGTGCACTTGTCCTCAGGGTTGTAGTGGAGTGATGGAGATAAGAGGAGTGGGAAGTGCTCCTGCAGTGAGTAAATGAATGTGAAAGTATATATTAACGCACCAGTTCATTTGTTGGGCAAGAGCAAATTTGATCCCAATGGAGTCTGAGGTCACTTTTTGCAATTTGGCTTCGCTTTCACAAGGGAACAGAGCTCTTTAATATTCTAACTTTCAAGCCCCTTGAACACTTCAGATTAAGGTGAAATGTGCATGGAAGCAGTTACTTTAAGGGGTAGAACAAGGGGACTTGAAAGTTAAGAGTCAAGTGTATATGTTGCCTATGCTCCTCACCCAGCTCTGACACTATCGTATTAAATAGTTTATTAACTCAATTTTACACCAATTGAAGCGGCCTGCTAGCCTGGTCCTACCAGACTCTGGTCCACTAGCCTGGTCCTACCAGACTCTGGTCCATTTCGTTTGTCCAGAAAGTCTGGCCACTCTCCATTAACAAGTGTTAACTTCCTTGAAGGCGGGTACTCTGTTGAAGTTTAAATCTATTGGATCTGCCCAGAGCCACTCTGGATCTGCTATAGCCAATCGCTAACGTTTGGTCGTGACGTATGCCATGCACATGTACAACAAGAGGGGAGACCGACGGCAACTATCGGCTTATATTTAGCATTAGCATCGTTAGCGTTAGCCTTAAGCCTGGCCCACACTACAGGAGTTTTAAAATCCTTACCGATTTTGAAATCTAGTTGCAGCACACACTTGAGGAGAATCTTTGCAGATTTTCTTCCCTCAAATCTTAAACATGCTCACACTACAAGATTTGAAAATAGTGGGGCATCACACACTACAAGATATTCTTAGATTTTCTTAAGAATAAAGATTTAGCACCTCACATGACGCGATCTCACGGGGAAGCGCATGTAAACAAAATGGATACTGTGTCACGGCAACTTGCTGTAGTAATACTTATTCTTTGTACCAATAAAAAGCAAATGTACATAGTTAGAAGATTACATAATTTATATTTTTGTGGTATTTGTTTGTTCTGCTGTAAAATGCTTTATTTGATTCTGATATTTAAAATGTTATTTAAAAACAAATTATAATTTAAACTCGCAGCATGTCTATTTGCTATTATTAAAATAAAGACAGTATTCATGATCACATTTCAGTTCTTCAATTATTTTCAGCATACAAAAGTATTAAACTGCCAACTCAACATTTTAAAATAATTAATTCATACAACTGTCAAAAGCTTTCACTTTGAACTACACATCTCTTACAGTAACTTGGAATGACATCTCTTAGAGTAACTTCAAATGACATCTCCTAAAGTAACTTCAAATGCACATCTCTTACAGTAACTTCAAATGCCATAGTCATACGTTTCAGGTGTTAAAGGGATAGTTCACCCAAAAATGAATATTTTGTCATAAACAGGTTTGAAGCAACATGAGGGTAAGTAAGTAATGACAAAAAATTCATTTTTGGGGGAACTATCCCTTTAATGAAGTTGTGTGCATGTGTGATGAACTTTGTGTATATCGTACTGCATATTTTATCTGCAACTACTCATCCATGTCTTCTAACATCCTGAAATAGTTGTGAGGCTGAGCAGGACCCTGAGGAGGCAGGAGCTGATGGTAGTGTTGATGTTGTGGCTGTGTGTATGAAGGGGTTGAGGAGAGCATTTGTGTAGGTGTGAGAGGTGAGTATGTAGCTGGTGGAATGTGTGAGGATGGTGATGCAGTGGACTGGTCAGCCTCCTGGGCCTCAAACAAAATATTCATTATTTTTTTCTTTGCCCTGGTCTGTATGCTTACATTTTTTATTAATTTAAGTTCGACAGCAACTTGATGTCCAAAGGAACTGTAAGGATCTGGAGTGGCAAGAACTGAAGTGACTTGCTGTAACAAATTAAGTTTCTGTCGCTCAACAGAATCTGCATCCCCTTTGCGACGTTCAGATCCCGATTTGGGAGTGGGAAGAGAGGTGGTGAGTTCTTCACCCCTTTGTTGGGTAGAGGGATGTGGTGCTGTGGTTGATGAGATAAAAATTAAAGTAAGAGAAATCACATTGTTATTACAGCACAGAAGAGAATCCAAAGATCTTGCATTTAGAAATCATCAAACATATCAAAGCATATAGTAGAATATTTATAAATGATTAAATATCTCCAGAACCTGTCAAAGAATAATATGTAAAGAATAATTAATAAAATCAATAATTTGAATAAAGACATTTTTATAAACATTGACCATTTTTGGACACACCAGTTAGGAAAATGACACTGCTTGATCTGTTTTTTGCAAACTTGAAAATAGGACACCTGGCATCCTGAATGACAAAACAACTAATCTGTCAACACTTTTTCAGCATTTAATTAGTCTTTACATCTACAATTGTTATTTTACCTGGTGCCTCGGATGTATTTATAATGTCATCGCTGGTGGGGTCATCCATGTCCTGCCTGTCAATCAAGTCTTTGACAGATTGATCAAGCTGAAAAACAATTTTATGTCAGTGCAAGGTATTTAAATTTAAAGGATTAGTTCACCTCAAAATGAAAATTTCTTGATAATTTACTCACCCCAAAGCCATCCAAAAAAAAATCCTGAAATGTTTTCCTCAAAAAAACAAATTTCTTTTCCACTGCATTAAGAAAGACATGAACATCTTGGATGGCATTGGGGTGAGTAAATTATCAGGAAATTTTCATTTCATTTTGGGGTGAACTAATCCTTTTAATTCATCAATTGATCAACAGTAAAGCCAAAACAATTGCATAAGTTTACTGTATTGTCCCAAATAATTATACACGATGCAAATATCTACATTACTTAAGCACACAATATGCCTGTCTGTAATACTGCTCTGCTTACACTGGTCTCACTGGGGCGTTGGGCAACATGTTTTTTGAGGAACTCCAAATTCCTCAACAGCCTCAAGTGAGCCCTTTCTCCCCACTCCCACTTGGTTTGGGTTTGAGAAGCTTGGTGTATTGTGTCCCTAATGTTGTTGCTCTTGTTTTCACCTCCTCCACTGAAAAATATACACTGACACTGACATACACTGTTTCCTCTCTAAATTCAGCTGAACAAATATCATTAAATATTAGTAATATTAGTCAAACAAACTATGAGCAAAGCATCTTTTGTTAGACCTGAATGTAGCAGATGATCATTGACCTAGATCTAATGTTTACATTTGCTAGCTAGTGCACAAGCAACTTTGTACACTCACCCGGTAGGTCCAAATCTGAAGCAATCTCTCCCCAGCTCTTCTCTTTCTCATTCCGATTATGATACTCTTTTGATGATACATTAAACAGGCACTCGTGCTGTTGCCACATCTCCACCATCCTTTATTCCAACTCAGTTGTCCACCGGACCCGTACTACAGCTGCTTTCGCGGACATTTTCAAAAGTTTCCGTCACTTCCGTCTCCTTGCAGACCTGTCTCTCATTGGCTATTGTGGAATTACTGACGTAATCATAGTCGTTTCACGCTCGATTATAATCCTAGATATCAAACATGTTTGATATTATCGGGGAGGCCCCGATGTGTCTGCCAGCAGATCGGGAGGTGCAAGATTCGATCTGTGAACGCCTCACATTACCAGATAATCTGCGCCGAACATCGGAACCGATCGAGGTCCTTGACAAGATTTTTTCTTAGATTCTCGGGAGGGGTAAATCAGGCATAAATCGGCCTAAAACTCCTGTAGTGTGAGCCAGGCATTAGCCAACTCCTTCACCACTAACGGACTAACTGCGAGCTGGAAAATCTAATTTTTCCCGAACCCCGTGGGGAGGAGGGCCACAACATCACGGCCACCAACACAACTCAGCAAAGATTGTTCTTGCTCGAGCTTTAACTTCTGGATATTCGGCAGTGTTGCCACAACGGACCGAATGGCTTCGCTCGCAACTTTCTAGCGCACTTTCTCAACATCATCGTTCTCAGCCAGTCCCTCTGTTCGCTGATTGGACCGCCAAATATTTGGCCGGAGAAAACCCGCGAATATACCGCAAACCCAGACGTAGTACTGAAGGAAAATGAAAATTGAGCGGAAGTACGTAGGAGGGCGGAGCCAGGCTAGCGGCCCGCTGCCTAATATTGCAAATTAGGGAAATAAGAGGCATTGCATTAAGATATTTTAGGGAGTCTCAATTGAATAGTGTGTGTGTATAGATTATAGTATGATATAGTTCTTTGAATGCATTTTCTTTTATCATTTTAAATAATTTCAACCCCATATAAGTCATTTATATTTCTATTCATTTTCACCAAAGGTCTGCAGCTATGTCTGCTACTGTAGATATATTGAAGGTTTTCCTTCTGCATCTTTGGAAGCTGTGTGTGTGTTGTAAATAGCATTTAGAGTGATAGAATCTGCACTCATGGCAAATGCGATGCGTCATTCATAAAAAAAACCTTAATGTTAAAAGTTATTGAAAGCCGTGATATCAGAGGATTGTCCAACTGTGTCAAGAATACACAGCCTCCGATCGGACAAAACTGGAAACAAAATACACAATACATTATTGCTGCTCCGAACAACTGACATGTAAAACCCAGCCACACTGCAGTTTGATTCTCCTGAAGCAGATCTATTTTGGGTTGTTTGAGACGTGTGAAATTGCAATGTTGCTTGTGAAAGGGGCGTATTTCATCTGCGTTTGTGAAGTCAATTTGATAGGTCACACATGCAAATGAAACATCGACACACATTTTACATCACCACGTACTTCAACAGCAAGCTAATTTGCCTGTTTATCGATGGCTTTGTCAACTAAACACCCTAACACCTTCGTTCACTTCCCATTTTCTTTTCTACTTCCTGTCACCTCTCCCGTGTTTGCTCCTGCCTTCTTTTTTTTTCTCCTCTCACCTCTGCCGTCTCTGCTTGCTTTTTATCCCCTTTTCACAGTTTCTTCCTCTTTCCGCTCAGTCCCCCCGCTCTCCTCCTCTCTGCTTTGTGCCATGTTGTAGTTGGGATTATGTGCTCAGACTGCCAGTTATGCCAGGCTTGCTCGCGCTGCGCTCCCTGGCCTACGGTGTATTTACACGAAGAATTGAATAAGTTGGAGGAAAGGTCTGAAACTATTTCTCATTACCATTAAGGCTCCGGCAGGGTAATGAATATGGGGATTTGGTTGTCAAATAAGTGTTAGCCTGGGCCTGTGTTGATTCATGGTGTGCAAACTGTGTTCAAAGGAAATACGTGTTCTTATAAATCACATAAGTGAAACCCCATGCATGTTAAAATTCCAGCAGAGGTGAAACAATATATATTTAGTTTTAGTTTAGTTTTTTTTTTTTTTAATTCAAGTTGACTTGTAATTTCAGTCCATGTTTTTCATTCATTCCAGTTTACTCAATGTTATTTTTTATGCTCAATTATACCCGAAAGCCTGAGTCAACTGTAATAAGAAACCAGTTGATACAACTGAATTCAGGCTTGACTTTATTCTACTGAGAGAAATGGACCCTGAAACTCTCCCCAGTGTGTCTTTAGGAGCTTACTATGGAAAGCCTTTGTTTCTAAATCATAAATCTGGATGTGGAGAGCAGCTGTGGCTCGGCCTGGCCTGGCCCGGCTGTGACTGCAGCTAATCTTATTGTCTACACAGCAGATTGTATAGCAGCTCAAGTAGCACCAAGACATACGTGGAGTTAATTGCAGAAAGCCAGCGTGAAGTCTCACCAGAGCAATTAATTTGTGTGCCCTGCCTCCCTCTAAGCATCATGGGATTGTGCCCTTCGACTCTGAGAGAGATTTTTTTTTCCTCCAGTTTTGTGAAGGCATGTATTGTCTTCCCATCAGCCAGCTGTTGATTATGATTTATTAGGAGTTTTTCTGTCCATGCTATTGAGAGTTGTCACCGCTTGGTTTCCAGACCATATACCGTCCTAACTGCTCTCTGAAAAACCTAATGCAACCACCACAGACATGTAACACCTTTTATGATTAAGGAAAAGTGAAAAAGCAGCTGCACATTGTAGGGATTAAATTTAATGTTGCCTGAGGTGCTGAGATAGATTATGGCTCTGAATGTTGTTGCCAAAACAGAAAGTTATTTCACCACTGCAGCTGCAGCATGTGTTCACAATAAAGCCATTTCTTCACTGTCTTTACTTGTTGAGTGCAAGTGCCTAACACATTTGTAAATGTTTGTTATGCTATTGAATTGTGGCTGGGTGGGTTTTTGTCATATTTTTCATTAATCTTCTTTTTCGCTTTGAAAAATATATATATTCACAGTATGTTTTGATCACAGCCTCAGTATTTTATCATAGTTGACCATCGCCATGAGCATGTGTGCATAAACTGGGAAAATTATGTGGTCCGCTAGCCTGACTATAGAGTCTGATACTGCTCCATTGGGCTGTGATTATGGGGCGTGTTTCAACCGAACCAGGAAAGAAAATGCCTCTGCACTCAGTTGGATAGACCTCCAACCAATCAGAGCAACGGAGTATGTAAGTTTTCCCGTGGGAATGACGGCAAAAACATCTTTCCGATTGACAAATGCCTGACAAATGCGGTTCTCTGTTCCTCTGTTAAAATGAATGCGCTGTCGATATCTTCTATAATAGACGCGATGGAGGAATCTACACATCTCAGTTCTCCAGCGGCAGCCATCTTTGGTGTAAAGAAATTCAACCCAAACGCTCTTTGGTGACGTGGTTGATTACGTCACTGTTGATCATCTGTCCATCATCGTATAAAGCCCGCCCTGACAATTTGATTGGTCCCAAACAGCTCTGGTTCGAGCATAGCTGCTCCACAACGGATCAAGTCCAGACCCAACTTCCCGACCTCAAATGTTGTGGGCGGGGCTAAGGTCGGCTGGCATCCAGGCTAGTGGTCCGCTGCTGTGGTTTGAATCATGTTGGCTCAATCATTTCCTCTGTTCCTCCTTCTATTCTCTTGTCACTTAACCCATTCTCCACTTCACTTCCACTACCTTCTTGGGTGATAAAGTTGTAAGAGAAATGAGTAAAGAAGGCAGTTTTTAAGGAAAGACAGAGTGATGTCTTTTTTAATTGCACTCAGATGGAATTCAAAGTTATAAAACATATGCAAAACAATGTTTATGCTAGTACACTGGGGATACAGAGGAGGCAGGTTGTAAGGAAACAGAAAAGGACAGGACTGTGTGTGTGTGTGTGTGTGTGTGTGTGTGTGTGTGTGTGTGTGTGTGTGTGTGTGTGTGTGTGTGTGTGTGTGTGTGTGTGTGTGTGTGTGTGTGTGTGTGTGTGTGTGTGTGCAATGTCCGCCATGACCTCCTTCCCACACCCCATGCTGGTCCAATTATCGACCGTTTTGATTTGTCATGGAGAGAGGGAAGCCAATTACAGAAGCTCTCTGCATGGAGGCTTTGACACCATCAGTACATCTTTCATGCATCTTTCTCATGCACTTCTTCTTCAAAACAGAAATGTCAACGGATTGTTTTTAAGGCAGCCGAGGTGCAAAGTTGGCGTATTGATTAAGAACAAAATGTGATAGGGAGTGTTCCAAAACAAGTTTTTCAATCGATAATGACTTAATGAGAAATTGTTTTGACTTACAGATAACCACTAGCCAATTTATTTAGCTTCTGATTCTTCTTCTGTTTTTGGTAGATGTCTGGAAAAACAACCGATTGCAGTGGCCAGTGTATATATGGTACATATGATGCTATGAATGTGGGTAGGAGCAAAGAAATGAATTAATGAACCTAACTCAAGCACCATATTGCATAGAAGGTGGCAACAAAATGCTGTGTCATTCTGCATATTGTTTTTACCTCTTTGGAATATTTTCTTACGGGTATGTTGATGGAAACACACATTGGTTTATAGTTTTCTTTTGTCACCTTCTGATTAAAGAATGACATATTTCCCCATTTTTGCTTTTCTCGTTTTCTCCTCTTTTGGTCTCCTCTGCAGTCAACTACATGACAAACAAAAAGTCTAGAATTTGTTCATGTTTGCTTTAAAGATCTTTTTAACAAATCATTCTTTAAATCAATAACATACTGTATATGTAACTCAGATTAATATTGTTTTGTAGATGTATTGCTTATTATTAGGGCTGGGTATCATAAAATATTCAATACCAGTACCAATACCAATACCGTGACTTTGATACAGGTTCCTAAACAATACTTTTTTCAATACCAATTTTATAAAACAAAAAGAAATTACAACATTCCATGTTTCAGCTCCTACTACGTGAGCCCCGTCTCTGTGTAACGTAGAGTTTTTCCTGCGCGCCTCTATGACGTGTAACGTTAGACAGCCAATCACAGACATTAGATCTTGGTAGAAGCATGCTGCATGCTTTTTGGCTCACTGACTCTGATGAGATTAACTCCTTAGGATTAGAATTTTGGTATTGAGGCATGTTTTGATACTCACTGCTTTAGAGGTAATTCGGTGGGTGCCTAAGACATGTTGAAATTCGGTACCCAGCCCTATTTGTGAGAGACAAAGAACGGTCAAAATGGATGCCGCGAAGGCTAGTATATCCTTTACTTCCTATTACAGGTGAAGCTTTAAAGATGAAAACTTTTTTAATGCATCTTCTTTAGACCCTTCCTGCCTGTAAACGCCCACTTCTTATAAACACTACAACCAGTTTGTAAGACAGGCCTTCTGTTAAAAATGTGTAGTTTGCCAATCACAGACATTATTAGATCTCGGTAGAAGCATGCTGCATGCTTATTGGCTCACTGACGCTGATGAGACTGACTTATCAGGGATTAAAATTGGGTATTAACTGACGAGGCATTTTTCAATTCGGCCGGTGTCTAAAAAGTATTGAATGTGATACCCAGCCCTACTTATTAGTGGCCTTTAAGAACTTTGAATGTACTCTCTATGGACTCTTTTGTTATGTGCATGTTATGTGAGCTCATGGATATTTTTTATCCTGAAGGAGATGAGATGAGATGTGGTGCAATTCGGCCTGTAACAATTATTACATAATGGTGTAATGTTTTTTTTTTACATAAATGCGGTGTCTTTGTTTAACCGCAATTAATTGCTAACATAAGCTAAGGTCTTAGGGCGTATGACTGGTAATCGTTGATTTTGTTTCGATATGCCAAATTATAATTTTATAAGTGATTATTGGTCGGACTATATATTTTTATTATTATTTCAATTGTTAGTTTTTGGCACTTTTGGACCTCAGACTGATCTCATGAAGTGGTGTATGTATGACACGCTAATTCGTATGCCATTATTGCCGTGTTATCAAGATGCATACTCGCTTTTTAGCGTGTTTATCAAGTCCATTGACTTACATTACATTGCGATTGCGTGTGAATTCACGCCATAGCGAGTAGTATGAAAGGGCGAAAATCCGCGTAGGGAGGTTGGTCGGGGTGGAGGACGGGTCAAACGACACAGGACTTTCACCCAGGAGACCGGGGATCGTGTCCCGCGTGTCACGTTTCCTTTGTGTCCCGCGTGTCAGGTTTCCTGAAGTCAACCGTTGCTTTTTCCTTTTACTAAAGCCAACCCCGTTCTTCTTTTCCTAAACCCAACCCATGTGTCAAGTTTCCTAAACCCAACCATAGCTTTCTTCTCGCGATAACACGACAAGTGGCGATAACACGACAAGTGGCGATAACACGACAAGTGGCGATAACACGACAAGTGGCGATAACACGACAAGTGGCGATAACACGACAAGTGGCGATAACACGCCAGGTGGCGATAACACGCCAGGTGGCGTGTATGTTTATGTGAGCTGTATACAGCGTAGACATACATGTCACGATAGGTCAAAATGCGTACAGATAACATGCCACTTGGCTTTAGAAAGTGGGCGTGTATGTTTACACAAAGTCATGATGTCATGTTGCTTGACCCTAAACACGTTCATAGCAACATAAATGACAAGGGGGGGCATACAGTTAGAAAACATGTTGATATGATAATAAAGAGCCGTGGTTTACTTCATTACATAATCTGGGTCACATGACAGTGATATATAACCAAAAGATTTATCCTGGAATTCATTAAAAACTTCAAAAATCATTTTAAATTTGACCGAAAAAGACAATTATATTGTTAATCGCAATTATTTCTGAGACAGTTAATCGTGCAGCAAAGTTTGTTATGGTCACAGCTCTAGACGCAATGTTGATTCATAGAAATGAGATGCAACGATTGCACCATAGCTATGATTGTACATTTTTCCTCTTCGTTCTGTAGAAGGAACACATCAAAGTCTATGTTGTTAAAGATTTTTCTCAGTTTGTCCCACAGAGGAAGTGAGCTGTAGCAGGACGATTCATCCAATGAAAACTGCTGTTGCTTTTTAGCTGAATTGTGATGCTCGTACAGATATTGAAAGTGAGAAGAGTCTGTCTTTGAAATGAAGTTAAAAAAAAGCAACAGATTAAGGCTGGGAGTGTGTTATTGCTTTGTTGCTCGCCTCTTGCCACGGTGATCAGTTTAGGCGCTGACGCCTGATCGAATCAGCTGCCTGATAGATGGGACGGAGAGGAGCACATTTACGGCTGCGTTGGCGAAGCAGTGTGAATCAAGGAAATGTATGCGATCTGAAAGGTAGATTCAAACACATAAAGCAAACAAACACGGACTCAGAGACGCATAAATGTGCACGTAGACACTCACATGCACGCGCACCCCCACCAACATTCACAATGTCAATTTAAGTTGGAATTGCTGTGGATCTCCCCCGGGCGCTGTGGCAGGAATCGTTTGTGTACATTATATCTGCTACTCGCAGGTAAGGAGACGGTCTAATGCAGTGTTTGTTTAACACTATTTGTCCTCTCCTGTCAGGAAAAAAAATACTTCACAGTCATTTCCGTGTGGGTGAATCTCTCCTTTAAGGAAAGAGAAAGGAACACACCCGAGATGCGGTTGCTGTGGTGACACAGCTAAGCTCCAGATGTCATTAGCGTACGCATTTGCGCGTGCGAGGTGGAGCAGAATGATGTGACACTCTAAAACAAGTTGGAACGGAGTGTCCTGAGCAGCAGGAAGGATTTAACTGGGACACGGGAAGTTTGCTTACAGATCTGCTAAGCCGTCAGGGAGACGATAATAACAATGGCATCTTCTCCAATATAAAAGTACACTGTTGCAAGTTACACAACCCTAACCCTAACTTGTTTTGGTGGAACATTTGCACCCCGCAAAAGAAAACGGCACATACTATTATTAAAGTGCCCATGTTATGAAAAGAAATGTCTGGGATTTGGGGTGTTATTTTGTGTGTCTGGTGCATCCAAACGCATAGAAACTTTGAGAAAAAAAACATTCAAGGTGTTTTGAGTGAGATACGGTCCCTGAATATGTCCTGCCTTCAGTCTCCGGTCTACGTCACTAGCCGAAACGAGGGGGCTAGGAGGCTAACCGTTAGCATGCTAGCTCATTCTCAATGGCAAAGCACTGCTACAACACACACAAATTCACCCTAATCTACAAAATAAATTGTATAGAACTACATGTCCCTGTCCTACAGGTATTCCACACAAAGTTGGAAGAAGTCTCCCGGCTAATCCTGTCTTGTACAGGCCAAAGCTGGAGAAACAGCTAGCTAGCTCATGTGATCCTTACCTAGCTATTGAGCATGTGCGACTGACAACAAAGATGGTACAGAAGTTGAGAGGTCTCAATCTGTAGCTAAAACAGAGAGCACAACACACAAGGTGAAAAGAGGAGCTGCAGCAATGTGCAGTACAACAAAAATATGGTGTTTTTGAAAGTTAAACCATGTAAACCTATTCTGGTACAATCTCAAATTACAATTATGAACCTGAAAATGAGCATAATATGGCCACTTTAAATGAAGTTGACTGTTCACACAATACAGTAACGTGAGCTATTTAAATTAGCTGGATACATGGTTAAACCTCATTAGGTCTTACCAGTGTATCTCCGTGTGTACTTCATCCATAGCAACCCCACCAATCGGTCCCAAAACGTCCCAGTTAGAGAGGAAATGCCGTAAACATATTGCAAAGAGGGATTACAGTGGGGTATAAGTCACCCAGTAAGCACTGATTTACTTATTTGCAGGTTTAAAAGACATCTAGACCCATTAGACATAAAAAATCAATCTTTTATTTCAGTGCCGATATTTCTCTGTGCAGTTACAGTAGTACCTTCTTAACATTAGCATACTGCATTTTAAATGCTGTATAAATTCAGTGTTATCTCATCTACACACATCTACATCTAACATATTTTGATCTGCAAATCAATGCTGCTGGAAATATCTAGTCTTTCAACTTGGACTTCTGGTTACATTTCCTAACCTATTGAGATGTCAATTGTACAGTATGTGTGGCCACCTGATAAGCGAAGGATTCAGCTTGCCAATACCCTTCTGATAACTGATAGGCCTCGACATTGATTAATTACTAATCATTTAGTTGAGCAAGACCGTTCTTCTGTATGAAAATGGAATTCATATATTCTCCCGCGATAGTGAATCCGGCGTCATTAATCACTTATTGATAATGTAGCGAAATCCTGCCAGAATTAGCATTTGTCCTTCTTCCCGTAGAGCAGAGCTTTATCTGTCCGCACATGACTGATGTCATGGACATCACTATGTCAGCACATCTGGATGTTGCTTTGATTGAAAAATGAATTGCAGCTTTATATATTTGATATTCTGTCCGCTGCCAGTTGTGTTGTCGAGTGCTGTGTTAATTTTACTCTCGTTAAGGTGATCTTTTTTTTGTAAAGCTGTATTTTGTATAGCTGCACAGATTTAGTACAGGCATGGAAGATCCCTACGAGCACTCAAAAAAGCTGACCTACGCACATTTTCATTTGTAAATTGAAATTAATTTCCACCTAAACCAATCCGTTGCAACATTTTTTTTTATGCATGTTGAAAAGCCAACAAGACGTTGAGCGTACTTTTGTGTCACAAAGGCTAATCGTCCAAATACTTTTTTCACTTTCAGTTGATCATTAGAATGCTGACTTGTGAAATAAACTGTTTGTGCTACCTGTAGTCATCTGTCCTCAGAGCTTATCCAGGCTGAATTACATCCCCTTCTCCCATATCTATCTATCTACCCCCTCAACTTGCTGCACTTGGCTCTTATCGTTAAGTAGAAATAAACCCTTTCTACCTCTTCTCCTGCCTCTTATTTTTTTTCTCGTTTCTTTTGTCTGTCATACAAGTTCACTCAAAGGCAAGAGCAGTACATGTTACCACTTTTCATGTCCGCGCTCTTTAGATCTCAGAAGAAGTAACTCCTTCCCTTTACTCTTCTCTAAACTAATCACACTATTTAAGTTACCTACACAAACCTCAAAAAAAAAAAAAAAAAAGGACTTGCTGGGACGCGTTTACGGGATAGTCCCGGTGCCGCCGGAGGCTCCGCCTGATGTCCCTCTTTTGGCCAGAAGTCCCTTGCCTTCCGCTTTCTTTGTGTTGGCGTTCTAAACTCCTGGTCGATTCGGGAAACATCCTCCGAGCTAGAACCGCCAATCAAATTATATTTATCTTTTCTTTGAGTATAATTCTCAACGCACACTCGACAGCCATTGTAATTCCAGAGCTCGCCTCTCTACGTGCACATGTTCGGCCAAAACAAGTTCCTTCCTGAGACTATTTTGCAGAGACACCGTACCTGCGTCCGGCTTACCGCCCAAGACGATTGTGATTGGTTTAAAGACATGCCAATAAACCAGAGCACGTTTACCTCCTATCCATGAATGTTGTGTGGACTAGCCAGACCTTCCTCCGCAGCGCTGTGGAGTTAGGTCTGGCAATGCGAGACTATATATCTGAAAAGATGTATCGTTTACAGACAGAAGCTTTTGTTTTACACTTGTTGTATCCACTCTTATACATTAACCAAAAGTTGCCAAAGACCCTGTAAGCATTTTCAAGGGAAGATTGTGCAAGTCTTCTTTCATGTTTCTTTTACCTGTTTTCCTGTTGATTCTCATGACTTCCATAACTTCACCTTGCTTTGAATACACTCCGTCTGCTGTCAATCTGTCACACTGTCTTGTGGATTACTCTCTTCTCTTCCGTGATTCTCCTTTCCTTCCTTTCTTTTGCTCCCTTAACATCTACATTCATCTCCTCTGCTGTCTGTCTCTCCCCACTACCTTTTCTTTCAAAACTTCACATAGGCCATATCCCTCCCTCTCACCATCAGGCTCCCATTCAGTACTATATCTGAGCATTGATTTTTCCAAAGAGCTATCAAAGTTGTCAAGGCCAGGCAGAAGTGCTCTTGCCAGGCACAAGTTATGAACGTTATTAAGAATATGCTTCTGGAAGGAAAGCTCCAAGAATAAAACAAAAATAAGAGACCACAAACACTATTCATATGTAGCTTATGTGTATTGCTTGAGCCTTTGGCTTTGTATGTAGCATCTGTGTAATGACACATTGTAATTATCAATTCGTTTTTCGGCTCATTGAACTAGGCATTTCGGGACTAATTTGTGCGTTCACATCACCTCCTCATAAGGTTGTGGATGGTTCTCTGGCCATCGGTCTCTCAGGTGTTTGTGTGTGTGTGTGTGTGTGTGTGTGTGTGTGTGTGTGTGTGTGTGTGTGTGTGTGTGTGTGTGTGTGTGTGTGTGTGTGTGTGTGTGTGTGTGTGTGAACATTTTCTTCTGGAGGCAGAGGCAGGGGTTGATGGATTTAATATCGGGCTGCTAGCGACCAGCTATGGACTGCAGCGGGTGGCGGTTTGCATTCTTGAGAGCAGGACTGAGCAGAATTGAACTGAAGATGGAGAGTGCTGGTCACAGGAATGGTGGAAGTTATTAGTGATTTGTGTGTTGTGCTGTATGTGCTGATTTGCAGTGTGTGTGTGTGTGTGTGTGTGTGTGTGTGTGTGTGTGTGTGTTGAAGTATGTTGATGGAGGCCATAGCTAAGCTGCGCAGTCATTCATCCTTCCAGCCAGTCTGCCTGCTAAGCCCCTGTATTCATCTGAAGCTGTTTACATCCAGGTCAGGCCTTCCCTGCTCAGCACCACCAGCAGCAATCTCGCCCAACCACAGGCCAGATACACAGAGGGGACTTTTCTGACAAATGCATCTGCAACCGTTTTGATAATAAATTACCAAACATGTGACAGTTTTTCTCTGTAAAGTAAACTTCTATGCATTTTGGACCATTTGTCAGACAAAAATCAAGCAATTTAACGATGTCACCGTGGACTGAAATCCGCGTTCAAAAGCGCTCAAAGCTTCTGTTGAGGTTTTTTCCAAATGAAGCTTTGGAAGTTTTAGCTGGGCGATGTGTTCAAGCGGTGCGTTTTCTACTTTCTACAAGCTCACTTTGCTTTTTTTAGTGTAATGAATAAACTAAAAAACACGCTGTATCTCCTTGCTGTCTCTCTCTGCCGTTGCTGGCCACTTTGTGACAGCCGAGTGAGACCTTTTAATTAGCAAAATAAAATGGCAAAGAACCTCCCCAAAAAATCTCCCCCAAAAAGTCGCCCCCAAAAAACTATCGCTGGTACATTGGTCCAATCGCCTAACCCTAGCACCGCATTCAATTGTTTAGCTTCGAAGCTCCATTCACTACTATAGACTAAACAAATAAAGACTTAGATTAATTGACAATGAAGATAAGTGTTAGTTTCAGCCGTATGAAGAAGGCATTTTGGATTCTAAGGATGACAATACGGCATACTAAATGAAATACTTCAGTTCAGAGCTAACTCAACGGTATTTAATTCACAAGATAGAGTGTAGAAATGAAAAAAATCATATTTAAATAGTTGAAACAAGCAAATGTTTAGCATTTTTGCTAGTCAATAATTACAATTGTCTTCTGTTAATTTTCTGGTTATTGACTTAATTGATTAATAATAATGTCAACACAAAATAAAATGAGTCATGTTAGGCCCGTCCTTCTCAGATGAAAGCAGCAGAAGGGACTTCAATGTGAATCCATTTCTCCTCAAAACTCATCATGTTTTCGACCACCCGCTATAAATTGTTCTCATTCGGTTTTGATTCAAACTGTTAACAAGTACACATAAGTAGCACTTTGTGGGTAAAATGTTAGGAAGTTATCCACCCTTAAAGCCACGCAGAGAAGAACTGAAATAACGAATTTAGTAGGTTTAACTGTCAGCGGGCTCTCTTTTTTTCCTCATGGGAAACCGAGGGCACACTTTCATCGCACCAGTGGGAAATGTATAAGGCAACATTCAAAAGACAAATCTTCATGAAAAGTTCAGTTTGCTTAACACCAGTCAATGTTAACTGTTTTAAGAGAAACAACCGAGGGCAAAGCTGGAGTGAGAAGCGTGCTTAAGACAATATAATCTTCTTTTTGTTTGTCTCCCGGTAGAGGTGGCATCATTCATTGGTTGTAAGAATCAAAGTCTGAAAGAGAAGCTCCTTTGCAAACATATCGAGAGCTCCCACGTGTGTGCGGCGTGGGGCTGTCGAATATTTTAGCTCAAAGGAAAAGAGAGGAGAAAGAAGCACCTTTTTTATTTAGCATGTGTGGTCTTTGTTCTTGCTTGAATGAAGAATACTGGTATGATAATGCTTAACAGTGAAGTAGAATATTTTGTGAAATGCATTAATGTCTGTGTCTCGGGTATTAGGATTTATTTCCAAAGTGGCATGCAGGCTTCCGAATTAAGGAGTACAGCATTAGCAGGCACGATCCTGTTGCAGATGAGTGATAGCTTTCTCTTTCCTCCTCTATCTCACGCACAAATGCACACATAATAACCACACGTACACACGGACACATTTAGACTCCGAAACACAAGTTTGAAACTCAAGTAGTTCACAAAAAGCTCTTGAACACCTTTAGTAGCAAAAGGAGCTGTTTGCTTTCCTTCTCTTCCACTTAGCCCAGAGTATTTATTATTTTTCAAAGTGCTAATGCAGGCATATTTATAACCTAATGCCCAAGGGGATGCATGCAAGGCCTCTGGCAATGGTAAAACAGCAAATGTACATTTTCATAGGTTATTAGGCATTGATTTTCCCCCGGATTAAGAGGCGTCTTAATGCTAAACAGTAGAAATTGAAAATATGTCCCAATATCAGCTGGCTGAAGACAGCTGGAGAGAGTCAAGGCAGTACCCCGGACATATATAAGTGCACACACACACACACACACACACACACACACACACACACACACACACACACAGTTTTTTGCTGCAGTATATAGAGGCACACATTCCCAAAAACTCAAACCGTATGTGTGAAACCAGAAAGAAGACCGAGAGAGAGAAAAAGGGCCGATGCTTCCCATCTAATCAGCATATGAGCAGCCTCTCCAATTAGCTCTCCTTATTATTCTAATCTGTCAGATGGAAGGGAGCACAGCAGAGAGAAATCAAACATCCCCAGGCCAAGCGCATTTAACATATCCTCTCAGGATGGCATGCAGGCAAGGAAGTGAGCGGACTGGGAAATTAAACAGGAAGATTTCCAGAGAGAAACACGCTGGCAGCGTTGTACACCTGCAGCTATCATACAGCGTGATGGTTTGGTGTGTGCTTGTTTTATCTTCCCTCACTAAATGCTGAAAAATATCCACACACTGGAAGACAGCCAAGAAAATAATGGAGTCTGAGAGGCTGATTTCTTATTTTTATATTTTTTAAATTTTTTTTACAACAGTCCACTCGGAGTGCACTTGGGTGGGATAACTTGCATTTGTCTGCAGGAAACTATCAAAACTGATAAGGATAGCACTTTACTTATAAGTCAATGCTGAGGTCCACTTTTTACACTCAGCTTGGAGTGTTCCTTTAGCTCACAGAAACCCTTTGATTTAAGACATTCTAGCCATTAAAAGGTGCAATAAATGTTCTGTCAGGTTCTACTGTAGCTTGAGAGATTACCATTTTCTCTTACAATATACGAATTCAGCTCTCTCTGAAAAATGAAAAATGGCTTGCAGGGGCGTTTTTTAGTACTTGTGGAGGATAATTGCAGCTTAGATGCAGGATAGGTAATTTTTTTTTTCAATGGCTACCGCTGTAATTATACAGCTCCCTCAACACCTGACGGCTCTGTCCATTTGACAGCCTTCAACACATTTTCTGGAACTCCAAGGTAATGTTTGAGTATAAAAATGTGATAACAGCCATTTATGACTTTCAGAATATACTTAGTGTTGTATTATGTGGGCCGGTGGATACTAGTAAATGTGGTCTATGGAAGAGTAACATGCACCGACGTTAAAGCTCAGAATATATTTAAATATTTCTCACTGAAGCTTTGAAGCCCCCAAAGTTATATTTTCAGTACATTTGTTTCTGACGCGTGCCACTCTAACCGCCTTTGCTTGAATAATGTACAGGACAATAACTCGCTGTGACTAAATTGTTGTCATTTGGCAGAGCCATCATGTGTTTGAGTATGCTAGCGATTGATCCACAATTAGTGGGTATTTCACGTGTGGCTTTGTATTCACATGGGATGATTCCTCTGTAGTAACAGTGTGTTAGGTGTTTACACAATAATACACTGTCTCTTTGGCTGACAGATGGGCTTACACTTCAGTGAATTTGTCATATGGTTCATTAGATCACGGTTACGGCAACTTATCAAAATAATGTAGCCTGACGTGGACGTGATACTGCTCCATTGGGCTGTGATTATGGGGCGTGTTTCAACCGAACCAGGAAAGAAAATGCCTCTGCACTCAATTGGACAGACCTCCAACCAATCAGAGCAACGGAGACAGACATCACAGAAGCTGCAAGTCAAAGGCAAGCTTCGACAGAGCAAAGGCAGAGGCGGCAGTTTCCGTGTCGTGCGGACTGGTGTGGCAATGTGTATACATACGCGATCGCGGTTCTCTGTTCCTCTTTTAAAATGAATGCGCTGTCGATATCTTCTATAACAGACGTGATGGAGGAGTCTACACATCTCAGTTCTCCAGCGGCAGCCATCTTTGGTATAAACGAATTCAACCCAAGCGCTCTTTGGTGACGTGGTTGATTACGTTACTGTTGATCATCCGTCCATCATCGTATAAAGCCCGCCCTGACAATTTGATTGGTCCAACAGCTCTGGTTAGTTGCTGCACAACGGATCAAGTCCAGACCCAACTTACAATTTACCGACCTCAAATGTTGTGGGCGGGGCTAAGGTCGGCTGGCATTCAGGCTATAAATAATGTATCTCCCTGAGGCGATAGCACATAAATGACATCATGTCATGCGAGTGTGTACACTGTAATAAATTTCATGTTAGTTTAACTTGGAAATGAAAGTTCACCTGCTGCCTTGAAAATCGAAGTTAACTCAACTTGAAGACTGCCTTTGTTTCAACTTAGAAATTAAAGTTAATGATGTTGATGTAACTACAGTGTTTTAGTTTTGTTAAAGTTGTTCTTTTAGTTGATTTAACTTTGTATTACTTGGTTTAACTTCACACTTTAATTTAAAACAAATTATTTATTTTCTTTAATACCGGTAATGCAAGAAACCTTCCTTGCCTAGTATAACAGACACCATTTTGTGCTTTATTACAACTCACAGTTTCAAGTTAAAACAACATAACCACATTTATAGCGGAGATAGCGTGGGTGCTTGGGTGGGGCCGCCCCAGGGCCCCGTGTGAAATAGCGGCCTCTCTGCTGATTTTGCATCACTTGACATAAAATGACACAACACAGATTAATGGCTGAAGGAACCCTGAAGGAAAATACTGCTCAGTCTAAAGCTGTAATACTCCAGCTCTTCTTATCAAATGTAACAGTCACTTAACTCATGGTTACAAATGTAAACCAGCAACAATGACAATTACCAGGCAACAAAACACTACATTCTAAACACTTTACACTTTACAATTCATAAAGTTACATTTGTATTTCGAACAAACTGCAAACTTTTCAGCAAATTTTAACACAACTCTATTTACCGCATTGCATCATGGGAATTGGCCCGCCAATGAACCAATTGCACCTGACTGCAGTACGCAGATCGGGGTTGGGCTAAATGTGTGCGGAGCTAAACATTTGACTTTTGAAAAGAACGTTCCATTTCAATTTGAGAAGAGTGAAATTCACAAGCCATAGGGTACTCCCTCCGCTGGGCACCAGTGCTTTATTGTTTGCCACAACACGTTATATTTTAGTAGAAATTTGAATAGGCTACATCACTTATCGGCAGTGTATAATTAATTTATTGTGTCCATGCTTTAACTCTGCCGTGGAAGAAGACAGGTTATTTTAAACTCGAAAGGCAACTCTTTTTTTGTTGCAACACACACACACACACGCTTTTTTTTTTTTTTTTTTTTTGATAACTTAACTTACATACCCAAGTTCAATCAACACATACATTTTTTCTAAATAGTCAAGCCAATGAATAAATGGAAGTTTAACTTTCAAAAACTCATAAAGTTGAGTTCAAAATCCACAACTTGTATAAGCTCGTTCAGTTAAAAATAAGAAATAAGTGGACATAACTAAATGGGTCTGTAATATTTTACAGTGTACTTGCAAAATATGTATAGTTGCCTACTTAAAATATGTTTAGAAAGTGTGTACAACATATTGGAATTGGGTAAAATAGCATATTAGCTTAATAGCTTATGTAATGTAATTTTATTTAAACAAGGACAATGCACAATTAAACGTTATCCTTGTATGAGAACAAGGAGAGATGAATTGTACCAGGTTGTAGCACAATTGCTGTTTTTTTCACCCGTAGTCCCTGGGCAGGTAGGTAAAACAATAAATATTCAATGCAAGTAGTACACAGCATCAGAATATACAATTTTGCAAACACATTCACACCTAATTTGCAATAATACAAATGTGCAAAGTTGCATCAATAAAATGATCATGGGCTCGATCGTTCCCACATCCTAAAACCAGTCGCCCCACTCCTTCCCAACAAAGCTGAGAAATTAAAATCCTAACCCCTCCCACTAAACACACACACACACACACACAAACACAATTCATAAATGGGTACAACTTTGTTGCGACAATATCCAGCCTTTGTCGAGCATGAACAGGTTTAAGAATTTGTACATGTCTTATGATGCTGAAGCTCAATTTGATGTTTACCAACTGGAAGTTCACATGTGGCTACATGAGGGGGTTGGGTTTGTTTATGAGGCCTCTACTACTTTGTGTGTACAGTCTGTGTGAACACTGCATGTGTGTTAGCATGTGCAGCTGTTTGACCCAGATCTATATGTGTCTTTCAAGGTCAAACCATGTCCACAAAATCCGACAGTCAATAACTGTGGTACTGGTCGGTTTTAGCCTGGAGGCGGGAAATCACATTACAGTGTTGTTAGAACGTTTGCTGCCATGATGAAGAGACAAAACAAAAGTGTGCCCGATTTGTTGTAAACTGTTTTTAGTAGTTACTAGCGCTGCAACTAGACTGTTATTTTCATTGTTGATTAATCTGTTGGTTATTTTCTTGATCAATCGATTAGTTGGTTGGTCTATAAAATGTCAGGAAATGATGAAATAATGTCAGTGTTACCCAAAAGCCTAGTTCATACAGCCTTCCTGGATGGGAGAAAAACGTGCTCTGGTTTATTGCCATTTCTTTAAACCAATCACAATCATCTTGGGCGGTGCTAAGAGCCGGACGGAGCAACGGAACCTCTGCAAAATAGCCTCGGGAAGGAACTTGTTTTGGTGGATCGTGTGTACGTTCAAAAGTTGTTTTAGTTGTGCGACAGAAAACTCAGATGGACAGATAGTCTACCTAGCTGTCTGGATTTACCCTGCAGAGATCTGAGGAGCAGTTAACCATAGTCCTCAGAAATCCACCGCAGTTTAAAATTACAACACAAAGAAAGCGGAAGGTGACGGACCTCCAGCCCAAAAGAGTGACATCCAAGGAAATTTCCGGCGGCACCGGAGCAATCCCGGAAGTGGAACGTCGTGGATATAGACTACCCAAAACCCAAGATGACGTCCTCAAATGTCTTGTTTTGTCCACAACTCAAAGATATTCAGTTTACTGTCACAGAGGAGAGAAGAAACTAGAAAATATTAGCATTTAACAAGCTGGAATCCAAAAGTTTTTACTTCAAATCAATGAATCGATTATCAAAATAGTTGGCGATTAATTTAATAATTGACAACTTATCGATGAATCGATTTGATCTTTGCAGCTCTACCATATCTTCAAAAGTCCTCTATCCTCCTCTGTCTCCCACGCCGTGTCTTAGTCTTTTAACTCAGAGATTTATTTCCCATCTGTCTCGAATAAATATTGTTTCCAAATGTCGGCACTGCAATATCAACCTTATTAAATAATACATTTCCCTCTGTGTGAAATGCCTTCAGGTTAATAGATATTCAATGAATAAATAACGGGAAAACTCAACACTGAGTTAGGGAACAGGATATGCAGCTTTTTAATGATTATTTCAGGCCAAATGAATGAATTCTTTTGTGTGCTCAAATTGCAGTTGAGTGCACTGGTTGCTTCAGATTTTAATTAATGCACTAGGGTCTTTAATATGGATGCCGGTTGAGCCATATTGTGCTGGCAGCAGTTAAAAAAAATTTATTCTCCGCTCCGACATTGTCTCCTTTAATTGAATAAATAAAGTTGTTTCTTGCTCAAATAGATTTTTTTCTAAGAGCGATTATTTGAGCCAACCTCGATAATAAAAGGTGTGTTTGATTAGCATCCTTGCATAAATAACTTGAAGAGAATTGGATATGATAGAGCTCTATTTCCATCGATTGCATTTACTCATACAGAGTCACAATGAATCGGCTTTGTCTTTTATTATGTCCATAAGGAAACCGAACGGATTCATATTCTCGTATATTTATTAGTCTGCATTTATTAAGCTAAGTGCCTGTCTCTGTGTGTCTCTACTCCCCCTGTTCTTTCCTTTTGTGTTCCTGTGTCTTGCTCAGTTTTTCACTGTGGCCCTGTTCTCCTCAGCCTTCATGTTCACACGGCCGTTCAAACGCATCAAAAGCCCAGCAGGGGATCATGAAACCGCCAACCGCTACCTCACTTTCCTCTGCTTCCATCACCTGCCCCCCTCCCCGTGACACCGCCATCTGTCTCTGAGGCACGGTACTGTTTAGAGAGAGTGAGAGCGAAAGGGTGGGTAGATACAGTGCCACCATTATCAACCATGGATAGATTGAAATCATATTTCACAGCTGGAAACCATGTCAGGAACAAGCCCACACTTTACAAATGGTTAGGGGAAACATATCGTTTAAGTGTCTACCCAGTGCAGCGATAAGTCAGCGTGATTTAGCAAAGATCAAGAGCAGCACAGCTTTTCACATTTCACTTAGACCATCGCTTCGGATGAAACTTTCTCTCCTATACATCAACATGGGGCCTTGACTAGACTGTAGTTTTCCTCTGTCAGTTGTTCTACTGTAGTTGATCAAAAACATATATGTGTACATTTTTGCCATAGGTTTTTCATTCTGAAATGATTCATTAATGATTAATTCCCCTTTTTTAAAAGCCTGTCCAGGTTTAGGGCTTAAAGGAAGACGCCGACTTATTGGGAATTTAGCTTATTCACCGTAACCCCCAGAGTTAGACAAGTCGATACATACCCTTCTCATCTCAGTGCGTGCTGTAAGGCTGTCTGACGGCTCCAACGGCATCAGGCCAGCACAGAACATGCAGGTGAATGGTTCCAGTAATCCTACTGCTCCGAATAAGTGACGAAATAACGCCAACATGTTCCTATTTACATGTTGTGATTTATAGAGTCACAGCGTGTACAAAAAACAATGTTACATGAGACACAGCCGTCTTCTAACTGTAAACAAACCGGGAACTATATTCTCGCTGTGACTCTACAAATCACAACATGTAAATAGGAATATGTTGGTGTTATTTTGTCACAATTGGGAGCAGTAGGCTAGTTGGAACCATTCACCTGCAGGATCTGTGCTGGGCTAAGCTAATGCTGGAGCCGTCAGGCAGCGTTACAGCACGCACGGAGATGAGAAGGGTATTTATGGACTTGTCTTACTCTGGGGGTTACGGTGAATAAGCTAAATTCCCAATAAGTCAGCGTGTTCCTTTAAGGTTCAGCTACAAAATGAGGCCTGTGCAAGCAGGGCAGAATCTTGCCGTCATTGATACTTATGCAACAAGTCCTCATCCAGTTCCTGACTGTTCTGTTTTCTCATCTGCTATTTCTACAGTTAAGGTTTGGTTGAGTTTAGGCAACAAAAGTACTTGGTTAAAGGTCCAGTGTGTGATATTTTTAGTTGTTCATTATCAAAATATGTGTTGCCCGTTCACAAACTTGTCCTTTTTCATGAATATTTACCACCACCATCAATTCCAAGTATTCCTTTTGGCTTGAAATTTGACATTTGCGTTTGCATGAACTGGGTTAGACGCTCCATATTCATGCTCCATCTTGAAATACGTTAGCCGATAAGGGACATACAGGACATACTGCTCCACTTTTCGCGTTTTCGCTGTCACATGATAAACTCACAGGTGCTGCTAATGCTGCTAATGAGTATCGTAGCTTCCCGGCCCCCGGCGAGTTTGAAGAAGGAAACATGGAGGACCACACCTATTCAAAATCCAAATTTCAGGACCTGGGGTCTCATTTATAAACGTGGCGTACGCACAAAACGGGCCTAAAAATGTGCGTACGCCACTTCCCACGCAAAGGTTGTGATTTATAAAAAACAAACTTGACGGGAGAATGTGCGGTCCTCCACGCAAACTCTGACCCATGCGTACGAGTGATAATTGTTCCATAAACACCTTCAACTCAAATCTTAAATAGAAATGTATTCTTAATATTTAATCGGCGCTGTCTCACCGTCACATTGTCCGCTACGGAGCGCAGGAGGAGGAGATGGCCCAACTGCATGGAATACAGGATATCACCAAATACCCTACCATTAGATAACGGCAGAACACAGTGTAAATAACTTAATATCTGTCTTTAAAACTGTGCATATATCATCAAATATCAAAGTCTGGAAATACAGCCGTTAAGCTCTCGCGCAATCGTTACGCTCTATGTCCTCGTTATCGGTCCGAACTTTAATACCGTTAGTGACAAAACCTGCATGAAGAAAAGTGTGTTTGCCTATTACACTTTCTTTCGTCTTCAAAATTGTATCTCGTGGTGGGGGATACCACTAGTTGATGCTGTGATTTTAGCAAGGTGTTAACAATCACAAATTGTTGTAGGCTAAACATATAAATACTGCAGTGAACCAGTGCGTAATGCTGCATGATGGCCCTGCTGGCCCTGCAGGAGGACTAACCCCAATGGAAGAATCAGGAGAAAAAGAGACTTCAGGACCATGACGATGACTGGCTCATATGCCGATTTAAATTCCCTAATATAGCTGTAATAGTAATATAGCTGCACTCTTGGATCTATGTACTGAATTGGGTCCAGTAGAGAGGGCAACGCGCCGGAACCGTGCCATCCCGGTCCAAATACAGGTCCTCGCCACTCTGGGTGAAACCGGCTGTTTTTAGAGGGAAATGTCAGACAGCTAAGTGTTTTTTTTTTAAATAAATATTATATATAATCTTCAACTTCATCACTAAGGCTTGTTTGGATATAATATATAGTTCTGGTAAATCTTATTATATACGTCTGGTATATCGATCGAAGCTGTCCCTGAGTGCCGTAATGCCTGCTGTTTTGGAAGATTTTATTAATTAAGGTAGTCTATAGATCCGGTTTCCCTACACTGTGCGACAACAGGCCGAAATTATAATTCAATTGGCAGCAATTCCCGAGCGTCTGAGAGTTTTTTTTTTTTGTTTGTTTGTTTTCTCCGCCAGTCGTCATGATTCGGCATGTTTCGGTGTAACGAAGAACAGCTGCCAGGGTCATTAACATACTGATCAGCATTCACGAGGTGCTTTGCATTGACTATTTATGGTTAAAAATGGGCGTGTACAGGGCGGGATAAGAGGCTGATCCATGTACGCACACTTGTAGTCAATCTGTGATTTATAAAGGGAACATTGCTTACAGGTGTGCGTACACACGGTTTTATAAATCAGACTTTTTTTCGGCGTACGCCAATTTGGGCTTTTGGGCGTACGTACACTTATAGTAAGGATCCTACGCACAGTTTTATAAATGAGACCCCAGGAGTCTTCTTCTTTGCCCCGAAGGCTTGAAGGCTACCGTAGCTGTAATACGTACTTTGAACTGCGTGGCGCGAGAGACTTGATTGCGATATATGATCTCAACATTAGATGGGAGAAATTCCCACACATTGGACCTTTAAAGGTTAAAGAGTGATCACCTTCATGGTTAAAACAAACTAAGATTGACTGTTAATAAGAGACGGAACACAAGGTATTTCTGTCGAACTCAGATGCCCGTCTGTTCACCTCAACTCCTTCCCTCAGAGCTACTATTGCTGTATAACGTCTTATCTGCCTTTGATACTGATAGAGGCCAGTCATTACACGCATGATTGCAAAAGGTAATTTGCAGGAATGCATTGGTCATGCATTGGTAGTTTTGAGCATTTGAACAAACAACCACTGCAGTATTTTAGTTGAGGACAGTCTGATGCCCACCTCGTGTTGTTTCTGAACTCGTTGCACCTACATGCTGCCCCATGCTTAGCAGAACACAGATCAACAATTGCTTGGCTCATCCTGTCCTAGGGAAGGCCTTAGGTGTGGTAGGATTCTCTCTGAGCCTCCCACTAAAGAAAATAAATCCAGTTCCCCTGAGGAATCAGACAGACAGCCCATTTCCTTTGCCCACAGGTCTGCCAGGCCACAGCTCAGTCAACGGCATGGCTAAAAGGATAGGGAAATAGATTGCCCCAACAACACCTGATGAATGGCCGCTCAAGCAAAACAACAGGGGACCCCACTCTGTCCTGCTGGTTCTCCGGTCCCCCCTCCCCATGTTGTTTATCTTCTTCATTATCTTTACAACCTGGGAACAGTCACACTTTTTCACTGGGGCGGAATCTGACATCTGGACTGTGTCCAGAAGATGGAGGGGACGGTCTAAACGCTGACAGAGAGAAAGGGTTTTTCCACTGATAATTTGGATTACAAGTAAAAAAGTAAACACTAGTGGGGGCAGCGGGACATCTAGTTGAATCATTTTTCAGTTTGGAAATTGTAGTTAAAATTGGGATTGTACTTCCCACAGTGTGAAAAAAATCTGTCTATTCTGACTCTCCTCTGTTCTTTTTGAGTTTTGATAAATGTATTGTAAGGCAGGAGATTACCGAATAAGAGCAAAAGTGGTCACACTACCCTGGACAATAAAAGGTACAAGTACTGTGCAATAACACATTCGAGCAAATGGAGATGGATGTCTTCTTTTCTGTCGACAGAAGGATGCATGCCACGGGGGCAGTCACTGTTATGGGGAGTGTTACTGGGAGGTCAAAGGTCTCAGGAGGGTTCACAGTGCGGTCGCTCCTCCATCGCCAAAGATTTGTTCCGACAGTGTTATTCAAACACTGTCAGAGGTGAAGCTGTGTTACTGGCGCTGAGGGATAAAATAGCTGATTTTACAAGCGTGTGTGTGTGTGTGTGTGTCTCATCGTCCTCCTATAAACAGATAAGGATCTATAGTGTGACAGTGTCCGGGTGTATGTAGAGAGTTAGCTCTGTGGAGCGTCACTTTGCTTCTCTATGGCCTCTCACATCATAACAATAGTCTCACCTAATGGACAGAAGACATTTTTCACTCAGTGACAAGAAACTAATGAGAGCAGTTTATAGTTAATACAGGTGACTGTAGTGGGCTTACTTGTTCTATGTACATTTAAGTAAAGGGCAGGGGAAACTACATTCATAATCCCTATCTCTCCTTAGGAGCTCCTCCTAAAAGATCTAGGGCTGCAACTATCGGTTATTTTCATTGCCAATTAATCTGTTGATTATTTTCTCGATAAATCGATTAGTTGTTTGGTCTATAAAATGTCAGAAAATTTAAAATAAATGTCAATCAGTGCCCAAGATGACATCCTCAAATTTCTGGTTTTGTCCCACAACTCAACAATATTCAATTTAATATGATATAAAATCAAGATGTTGGGTCTGGGAACTCAGGGCTCAATCCGAGGGGCGGGATAAACGGTTGTCTTTCAAATTCCCTCTGCACGCAATAGGATAGCGCTATTTCTTTTACTGTCTATGGCTACAACCAGGCAGAGCAATGATGAAGGTAGTGAAGCTAGTTGATAGATTGCTGCAGCTAGGGTGTGTCTAGATTTCTAGGCCAGTGAAATTGTATTTTGCATTCAAACGAATAGTGCTCTCTAGCGCCTAGGGATGTTAACCGATGACCGTTTGACCGGTGGTTGACCGTTTCAACGTTAACCGGTCAAAATTATTGTTAGTCGGTTAAAAAAAAAAAAAAGTGATCTCTAAATTAGGCAATTATAGATATTGGAATAAACGCTACTCCAGTTAGCCATCTCATTACAATATTTGTTTTTCTGTGAAGTGAAATAATCCCTCACGCAAAATTTTTCATAAGGCATAAAAAAAAAATTGTTTGGTTCCGGTTTGTTGTCTGTTGAGGTCATGGGTCGATAGGGAATTTATGTTATTTTTTATTTTTATTTTTTTCTCAGTGGCAGCAAGGGATAAGTAGGATTTTTTTTTTGCCTTTACAGTAGCGATGGATACTCAATATTTTCATAACATAGCCTACCTGTTACTACATGTACAGTTGTCGCTTAATAAATTGAAAACATGTAATTCACGTGCATATTAAGTAGCCACGTGTATTTGTTTTGGTCTTATAATACAGCCACAGGTTTACCGCTCCAGCGGAGAGGATGGTTCGTTTAGACAGCAGCTACGTTTACAAGAGTTTGTCCAAAAATCAAGATTCGTTGCAAACTAAGAAACAGATTACAAACTGACATCTTTCATTTTAGCTTGTTTGTAAAGTCGCTATTTGCAGAGTAGAGCTTTGTTTGCACCGTGAGGTGAACAAGAGTGGACAGCGCATGAAGAGCAGACTGAGATATTGTTTCTACATGTTTAAATTTGCCTGTAGAACAGGTAGGTGGGTATTGATAAATATTGACTTTTAATCATGGAGGGTTTATTGTAGGCTTCTTACAGTTAACGAGTGTACCGTTAGTTCATCTGCGCCAGCGAAAGTAAATTATGTAGGCCTATAAGCTGTAGCTATGTAAAAATGTAATTATAGTTTGCCTTAAACTTTTTATTTGTGTATTTATTTAATTAGTATCATTTCTTCCCCAAGCTCATAAAATAAATTTGGGTCGCACATTAATTGACAGGGTCGGTTGGAAACCGAACAATTAATTTTGTTAGGCCTAATCGCCTGTTTTACGCATTCTGAAGGTGCCTGTTTTATCCATTGGTTGTATCCTGTTGCAGTCTATTAGGAAATATTCCGCATAAGATGGGCTTATATTTGGAAACACATTAGGCCCTACATCTGCATTTCAGGGGTAACCGATAAGGTCATGATGATCATCATCTTTCTTTATTATTGTTAGCACTGCACTCAAACTAAAGCGGCGTCTCTTCGGAGCTGTCATTTTCTCAAATGAGCCGCGGCAATGTTTCTAATGAGCTTCTAACGCTAGACAAACGACTTTATTTTAAACGCGATCACCTGGCTTGTACCCAAACTATTTCGAAACTAAGGAGCCATTTGTCCTCCGATTACTTACAAACTCTTCTGTGCCGCATTTACGGGACTTGTTTCGCGCTGTAGGGGATTTAAAAAACGTGACGTGAGTGGAAGGGCGGTGCCGGGGCAGTGTGTGTGTGTGAGAGAAATGCGACAGAGTTGATAAATTGCAGCCGCGGCTCGAAATGGCTGTTATTTCAAATAGCGTAGCATATTTTAAACTAAACGGTTAACCGGTTTCAACCGGTTAATGAGGCTCGGTGACCGGTCAAGAACATTTTTAGTTTTCGCCATCCCTACTAGCGCCTGGCTTTTTCAAATGCGTGTTGCAACCCGTTATGTACCAAGAAGCTATGACAACATGTCTTCCAATTTTCGCTTTTTTTGGCGATGAGGATTCCTTCTCCCATGGCTCGGCATAAGTATGATCCTCCATTATGAACTAAAGGGCAGTGCAGGCCTTTCAAATTTTCCGGGGCAGTGACAAGCGCCTCTCACTGATCTCCTTCTCCGTTTCTTTGAACAAAAACGCGTTGTGGATTAGCTAGACAGGTAGGCTAGTGCACTATGTCCCTCTCAGCCATTATAGTTTTTCAAAATCGCGGAACGACATGGAAGTCTCCTTGGACTTGCCCGTCCAATGTAAATACAGATAAGAAAATCTTTGCTTACAAGGATAAGTCAGATCATTGGCAGAGGTCATTTTGCACCAATGAGGACATATTTATAAACGAAAACATTGATTTTAGCTAATAAAATACTTACACTACACAGTGTACCTTTTTAAGGTATTGAGGGGTTGAAGACTTCCTCTGACAGTGGAGTTGGAAGTCATTTTGTTGCACACTTATCTAAACGCACACACAATGACAGATCTAGTAGATTTGTCACATATACTAGATCTGTCATTTTGAATCTGTTTAGCTGTTCAGAGTCAGTTTTGAGGCGCTGCATCACTTCCACTACCCACTGCTGGTTTGTAAAGCTCCTACCATCTGGAACGGTCAGTCTCTTTGCAATCTGGTCTCCTGGAGTTTATTTGTGTGTGTGTGTGTTTTTTTTTAATGAGCACAACATCTTATATGCAAATAACAAAAGTGCCGAAGCCGAGGTCTGCATGAAAGTTGGACAAAATATGATAAATATTCATGAAAGGGCTACGTAGTGCAGACAGGAACAGAAATAAACCCTGTAATTCGTCAGTGAAATAATGCAGTGGAAAGTAAAGGTGTTAGGTGTCAGGTTGGTGGGTGGGTGACTACTGTACATCCGTCTTCAGTTCTGCTGATGCAATTTCAGTTCTAAGTCATGTAAAGACATTCTCTACTGTGAGGAAAGTTTTAGTTGTTGAAAGATTTTTCTCATTTAGTTGTCATTTATTCATGGCAAACTACTTTATCTGAATAGTTTTACTTAAGTAGCTTCAACCAATGTTTTAGTTACATAAACCTTTACATACTGTAACATTTAACATTAACAGTTATTTCGTGAAGATTTTTTATAAACTATAAAGGCAAACTCCACCAATTTTATAATTTAAGATCAGATGACTATTCAGTCTGCCTTTAAAAGTCCCATGACATGGTGCTCTTTGGATGCTTTTATATAGACCTTAGTGGTCCCCTAATACTGTATCTGAAGTCTCTTTTATATAGACCTTAGTGGTCCCCTAATACTGTATCTGAAGTTTCTTTTATATAGGCCTTAGTGGTCCCCTAATACTGTATCTGAAGTCTCTTTTATATAGACCTTAGTGGTCCCCTAATACTGTATCTGAAGTCTCTTTTATATAGACCTTAGTGGTCCCCTAATACTGTATCTGAAGTCTCTTTTATATAGGCCTTAGTGGTCCCCTAATACTGTATCTGAAGTCTCTTTATATAGACCTTAGTGGTCCCCTAATACTGTATCTGAAGTGGGTGGGCCAAATTCTCTGGGCGGACAAAGCAGAGAAAGGGGAGGTAACCTTGCTCCTTATGACCTCATAAGGAGGAGATTCCTGATTGGTCCATCTGAGCTTTCATTTTCTCAAAGGCAGAGCAGGATACCCAGGGCTCAGTTTACACCTGTCACCATTTCTAGCCACTGGGGGACCATAGGCAGGCTGGGGGAACGCATTTTAATGTTAAAAAACCTCATAAAGGGGGACCTTTAAAAAACAGTTGTATTATTTTGCTCTGTAGTTCTGGAGAAGCTCTGCCATGCCCAATGGTGTCACTATAATGTTCTCAGCGTTATCTCAAATTGGGCTTGGAGACTCAACTTTTTTTAACAGAAAACCCATGTTATGTCAGCTCCACACCTGACAGCTCCTTTATTGAATCAATGACTAAGATGCACTGCAGTGCTGACAAAGTTTGACATACGCAGTGTATATTTTGATGCACAAGCTTGTGTGTGTGTGTGTGTGTGTGTGTGTGTGTGTGTGTGTGTGTGTGTGTGTGTGTGTGTGTGTGTGTGAGAGCTTATCTGTGTCTGAGTAACTCAATCAATTATTAATTGTTTCAGTAATGGGCCCAGAGCCTCTGGAATGGCTCCATGTGTCCCTGATTAAAACAGCCACAGCACTCGATACAGTTCCTCTCATCTCATCAACATACGGATACAAGAGAGGGACAGTCGGGGGGGAGGGGGTAAATAGACAGAATCATCCTCAAAAATTCAGAGAGACGAGGGGAAAGTTCGTGAGAAACAAAATTGGCAGGAAGGAGCCACCAAGGACCAGTTAGCAAGAGAGAGACAGAAAAACAAACAGAAAGAGAGACTTACAGTGAGACAGGGAGCGACAGCGTGAAAAACTGAGAATTAACAGCCGGCAGAGGTGATGGCTCCATCGGTGCCTCTTCAGGCGTACTTTCGGAAATGGAGTGAGCTCGACTGTGTTGAGTCCTGCTTAATAGTCTCCCGTGCTGTTCTGAAGGTCCTGATTAGCGCGCACTGCGGAGATTGACTCTGGGTAAAGTGTGCGTTGATGAATACAAATCTGCGACGTGGCCTCGGCCTCAGCGAGATTTGTTGAGCGAGTGAAACTAGCGGGCAGGTAATCAGACGGTTTGCAGGTTTATCAGCAGGTTCTCCTCTCGCTGCGTGATGCATGTGGAGGTGCTCAGACGTTATGTCGGTAAATCACTGCAGACCATGCTTCTGCAGTGAAAAAGGCCTTCCGCTCCTGGACACTAACACATACATGCTCTGTCCCAAAGAGGCTGGATGGATTTGTTAAACCTCTCAGACAGAGTTGTGGGAAAGCACAAAGACTTTAAAGGTGCTCTAAGTTTTTTAGGCTACAACATTTTTTGTCACATACAGCAAACATCTCCTCACTATCCGCCAGCTGCTTGTCCCCTGAACACACTGTATAAAAAAAAAAAAAAAAAACGCAGGCTCCACAAACGGCAACAAAATCAAATTGGGCCAACCTGCACCACCAAACATAACGTTCCAGCCAATAACCGACAAGAACGAGTTGGGAATGGGGGTTGGGGTTGGGGGGTTAGTGCACGGAAGCACAGAAGGAAGGGAGAGGCGACGGGGTGAGGAGGGGGGAGGGGCGAGCTAGCCTCGTTTTGTTTGAAAATACTCTTTTAACGTCAACAAGAAGTGCCGTCACCCAACATCGCTTAGAGCACCTTCAAATACAGTATACATCAGTGGCTGCCGCAGGCATTTAGCTCTCTGTTCAAGCCGTTCTAACTCCCAACTCGTCAACATAATAACGCACGGTCAGCGCCATCAGCGTCAGATACGGATGCACAAGCCACTCTTTTGCGTCTTTATGGGACCGCACAAGCGTATGGCGTTATCAGCCAGGTCTCACGGCAGGTCGTTATATAGTTACGTTATTTTAATCTATTAAGTCGTGGACAGGTTACGTAAATGCCTTTTTTTTCGTTTGCCCATTACGAAAGAGAAAGCAATGCATTTTAATGGGGAAGCATATTTCGTGATTCCATAACGCTGACGGTAGCGAGTAATATTGATAATGCGAAAGTCCGCGTAGGGAGGTTGGTCGGGGTGGTGGATGGGTCAGAAAACACAGGACTTTCACCCCGGAGACCGGGGATCGCGCCCTGCGTGTTGCAGTAACTTTGTCGGTGTGTCCCGCGTGTGACGGTTCCTTTCCCCGTTCTTTTTTTTTCCTAACCACAACCGTCCAGTTATTGTGGCGTTTCATTTCCCCGTTGTTGTGTGACCCTGCGCCCGTGGAACGCGTCATGCGAGTAGCGGCCCGCGAGTGGCGGCCCGTCCCGTTGTTGTGGCCGGCATGTGGCGCTTCATTTCCCCGTTGTCGCGTCCCCCAGAGCAGGTTCGAAAAGCGTCACCTGTACACGTTCAAAAGTCGTTGCATATACACGAAAAAATTGTCAAAATCGTAACCTGTACACAAATTTAAGAATCAAAATAACGTGACTATTACACGACCTGGCGTGAGACCGGGTTGGGCGTTATACATGTGCCTCATTCCTGAGTGAGTAATTATTAGTTTTGAGCACAGAGAACTATATTTTGCAAGCACAATACATGACATTTTGAAGAGATATTATGCACCGGCAAAAAAATTATTTTGTGTAATTTCTGCTACTAGCGATCTAATTGGAGATAAACAGCCAATCAGACTTGACCTTTAATTCTCCGATTGGTTGGTTTTGTGGCACACTTGTAACGCTGGGAAAATGTTGTCAGAGTTGAGCGTGCACAGAGCGCAGAGGTTGAGAGAGAGGGAGACATGACCGGATGGCTGCAGGGTTTGTTTGCGCACAGAGAAAGATGTTTTTTTGTTTTTTTTTTAAGATACATTTTTGGGCATGTTTAGGCCTTTATTGACAGGACAGCTGAAGAAATGAAAGGGGAGAGAGAGAGGGGGAATCACATGCAGCAAAGGGCAGCAGGTCGGAGTCAAACCCAGGCCCGCTGCCTCGAGGAGTAAACCTCTATATATGGGCGCCCGCTCTACCAACTGAGCTATCTGGGCGCCCAGAGGAAGATTTTTTGAAAGGCCACATGAGTAAACTGCGTGAGAGGGGTTATTATTGCATGTTAATATGGGTAATGCAAACATTCAAATACATTTAGTGAGCATGGAATAGGTTTTTGTTTGCTCAAACTAAATTATTTTTTGCGAGGTCATCATTTTGGTTCAAAATGCATTGGAATGTGCTTGCAAAATATAGTTCTCTGTGCTCAAAACATACAATTACTCGCTCAGGAATGAGGCACATATATAACACCCTAACGCGACACTGTAGTCAAGACCACCATTGGCCGACATTGTGTCTTTGGCCAAAAGGAAAATGATTGATGCCTCCGCGTGTGCATGCTGCGCGGAGGCATACGACGCAGCCAGGCATATACTGCATCAGGCGCCCAATGTAAACTAAACTAAACACGCTTCATCAATGGTTTTGTTTTGAAAGAGGAAGTTACTTTAGAAAAAAGCATATAGTGCTGGCCTCGAAAAAGACCAACTAGAATATTTGGCGAGACCAATGGTCAAATCCGTCCTAGTGCCAATACCAACAAGTCCAGACTCGAGTTTGAGACAACACAGGACTTGCACTCCGGAGAGGTTAGTGTCCTGTACAGCTGGGCAATATATCGATATTATATCGATATCGTGATATGAGACTAGATATGGCATAAGTGGTGTCTTTTCCTGGTTTTAAAGGCTGCATTATAGTAAAGTTACGTCATTTTCTAACTTACCTGATTGTTGTAGCTGTTCTATTATTTGCCTTTACCTACTTAGTCATTATATCCACATTACTGATGATTATTTATCAAAAATCTCATTGTGTAAATATTTTGTGACAGCAAAGCATGCAATGTTTTGGTCTCCCACGTGTGGGTGGCGAGCTGTGGCGGCGACGCAAAAATATGAAGTCAACGTAATTTTGACGTGGATGCGTCGACGCGTCGCTACAGGCCTACTAACTAAGTGGTTTTACCCGGTAGTTGAAAAATTACGCCAAGGGGTCCTGACCAAGCGTCAGTATTTGACAAGTTGGCAGTGTCAAAGATCAAAGATCTCTTTTTTTGTCCTACAGGACAAACCAAAACGCCTCTGTCACTGTCTCCCTCTCCCTGTCACTCTCTGTCTCTGTCTTGTTGTCACTGTCTCCAGCAGTACAAGGCTGAGGCTAATGCCTCGGTGTCAGCAGCTGTCTGTTGAAGTGGGTGCCCTTTAGCAATAAAACGATGAGAGACATAAGGCTACAATTTCCAACCTTTTAGCGCAGTGATCCCTTAAAATGAAGCAATTTGTTCTTTGAACACTTGTCACTTGTCCATTGTCACAGAGTTCATGTCTGTGAGTTGTGAGCATTTCCACCAAAGACTGATTTTTCCTTTCAGTCTTCTCAGTTTTATTTAAAGAATTGCCAGGCCGGACTTAGCAAACCAATATATAATGTATATAAAGAAATATTAGCCCTAATTTTTGGAGGCATGTGCTAGTGCAAAAGCCAGGATTTAGATAACTTATTTTCACTGAGATTTTATGTCATGACGTATGCAAAAGTCACTGTTTTCAGCTGCAATAAGATGCTGATTACCATGTGGAATGAGTTCCATGATTTTCTTAGCTCAGTTGTTATAGAAAGTGGAGTCAAAAAGATGGGGGGGGGGAGGGTAATTTCCTATTGGCTATGCATCATGAAACTGTTTTGTACTTAAATGAATATAAAATTGTATTTTTTATTATATTTTCACCTATATTTACAATCAAAAAAGAAATGGTTACTCCATATTTTTCTTTAGATTTAGATTTCTGGAAATAATGACTCCTGGATACAGCATACAGTAACACAATGATTATTTACATACATTTGTAAAGGTACATACATACATTTAAATTATTTACAATAAGTCAACAAGATCTGGAATCTGATTGAGCATTGAAGCACTCTGGCTTTCAGCACAGTTTGTCATACTCTATACTTGTATTGACAGTTTTTAGTCAGTATTAAGTATTGAGCTTCAACTTGCTGCCTTGTTATCCAGGTCCACTGTTCTTTCAATAACTTGGCTACAGGGTTTTAACCTCCTACCTGTGTGAATGTTAAGATGCTGTCAAGGTTAGGATGGAAAATTCTAATTGTAGTCTGAAGAGTTTTGTTCTTCAAAAAGAAGAATTGACTGAATCTCTGACGCTGATTATAATCCAATGTCTTTGCCCAGGGCTAACTTTTAGCCTTTATTTCTTTCCTTATTTCCTTTACACCTTCTAATTATTTCTTTTAACTGAAGCACAGTGTCTTGGCATAGCTCAAACAATGATGATGAAGTGACCAGCGCTGAACGCTCCGGGTGTAATGAGTGAATGTGTGCTGTCTATTAGAGCAGATTAACTCATGTAGCCCCTGAGGCTCATCCAGCCTGGAGCTAATGTTTGTGTTTATCTCCAGAACATGACCACAGGCGAACAGGGAGCGCACTTTCTCTTTCTCTAACACAACAACCCTTAGCCTCATTTGTAAGTTTTTGTTCCAAACAAGGAGCTAAATACAAAAAAATAAAATAAAAAATGTGCTTGAAGCTCAGCAAGAATGATGAACCGCAAACTATTTTTTAATTGAAAGACCTATTTTTTAAGAAACTGTGTCTCTGTACCCATAATTAATGTGCTCTGCTTGTTTGGGCTTTAACTAACAACCATGTTATTTTTTTGCTATCTGTGGCAGGGTTGGACACTTACTGTACAGGACCTTTGGTAGAGAATTTAAGACACAACATTCTACATTATTTATTTACTGACACAATTTTATCTCCGCTTTAAACAAAACAACTGTGTTAAGACAAAGATCGCCTTCAGAAATTGTTCTGCTCTTCGTTGAACGTGATATTGAAATGATAATGAAAAGTGCCAATTTTCACTTATATACTGATTTATGTAGCTCCCTAATTAAATGCGTAATATCTCATCATATTGATATTCGCATAACTGCTGTAAAATGCCAACCAGGTTTCAAATGATCGCCATCAAAGCTGAACCTATGAAGCAGACCTTTATTCTGTTGTGTTTTAATGGATAAGTAGTAAATGAAAACACCCATAGTTTCAAGTGCCAGTGCCTCAGGCAGGGCATCCGCCAGCAGTTGATGCAATCAGCTGTGCCGATCAATGCTATTGATCAGGTGAGAAATATAGGATTGATCCGGCATTGAGGGGGAAACCAAGCGAAATGGCTGTTGAACGGAATGAAAGTTTGTCTCGTGCGACTGCAATCTATTGGTGTCGACACACTCCTATTTTAATAAAGCTCAATTACAAGTGAGTTTCTTTACTAATGGCGTGCCTGTGAGGCTGTGATTTTCTGCAGCGACTTCCACTGATTCAATTGTCCAGGAAGTAGCAGATAGGAATGTGTTTGGTTGATTTGTTTCTCATCACCTCACTACACAGCGCCGTCAACGCTTGGGTCGATCTGCCACGCGGGATGATAGATGCTTTCATTCCTGAGATGTCAAGAGATATGGGCGTGTGTGTGTGTGTGTGTGTGTGTGTGTGTGTGTGCGTGTGTGCGTGTGCGTGTGCGTGTGCGTGTGTGTGTGTGATTGTGTTTTATGCATTAGCAGATAAAACATCTCTCCTGTCCCGTGTAACCTCTGCTGTAATGGTTCTGTAATGAATATCTATAAACCACAGACAGACATCTGGATGACACTCAGTATTCAGGCACACACACTCACACACACACACACGCACATACAGGTGGGCAAACATGCACAGTTGTAACACACCAGGTTTGGCGGCACACACAGATGCGCAGTCAGAAGAACACATGCATAAATCTACACATGCAAATTTATATTTTACTATAAACACACACACACACACACTTCTTTATCCCCTTTCAATCACAAAAAAACAGTGGATATAGATAACAAAGACTGGATTTAAAGAGGATGGACAAACCTTGGCTAATGTGTACTCTAGCAGCTAAAGCTAGCTTTCAGTCAGGGATTACTGACCAACCCATTCAAAGGCATTACATGATGTTAAAAAGATATATGAGGAATAATATTGGTTTAACAGACAGTCAGGGAGCATTAAGGGTGAACATTTAAGCAAACTGCCCTATATTTAGGAGGTTGAAAGCAGAATTAGTAATATTTTGCTAAAATTACATGTGAATTTGAATGAAGGAATAGCACATTCTTTCTCATATAAATGAAAAGATATTTGCTACTGTTTTACTTAATAACCAGTGGCTAACTTAAGCTTCATATGTATCATATATATCGTCACACCTAAACGACATGATAGGTCAACTTCCAAAGACTCCTAAAACGACACATATGACTGCCGCTCAGGTAGTAATCATGCAACCATTTTATTTAATGTAACGGGCGCAGTTTTAAACGCCTAGTCTGTAAAACTTGGTTCATTTTAAAATGACAGTTGACTTTTGGTTTCACACGGGACACATACCCCGGCTCCCGGGTAAAAGTCCAGCGTTTTGGTTTGACCCATCTACCACCCCGGCCTGCGTCCATACGCGGAATTTGACGCTCCTATACTTTTTCAGTTGACTTCCCTGAATGTCTCTCGCAATAATTACCAGTGTTCATACATTTTGAAAAAAACTGGAAAAGTTATGGAATTTGAAAAATGCAAATTCCAGGCCTGGAAAGGTTTTGGAAACATAAAAAGACCCAGAAAGTTTTGGAAAGTCATGGAATTGTTTTTAACACAGCATAATAATATGTCATTAATAAATGTATTTTCACGTTGTCTTAACCTCAACATTCTATTTGTGGAGCAATATTATGAATCCCACTATGAACCACATACATTGTCATTCATTTTATAGATAAACCTCAAACACAGATTTGTATTCTTATTGTATAATGTCGACTGACATTTTCAGGAACACATAGTCATGGAAATTTGTCAAAAAAGTCATGGAAAAGTATTGGTTAAAATGCGTATGAACCCTGAATTACTACAGCCACGAGAGATCACCGCCTAACTAGGACTGTGATTGTCGGTCGTTATGTGCCGCTTGCATAATCAACCCATAGGGTTGTTTTCTGGGTGAAGACGGGCTGGGCAAAACACTGAACCCCAAATTGCTCCCGATGGTCAGGCCAGCACCTTGCATGGTAGCTCGGCGCTATCAATGGGTGAATCAGAGACAAACGGTTAAGAGCTTTGGATAAAAGTGCTCTATAAATGTAAAAAAAAAATTTTAAGGTGAGGACGGATAAGTAGGAAACTTACACAGTGATGCATCAACCAACTTGGAACTTTAACTAAAAACCACCTCTCTAGATGTCTAGACAGCAATTTGAAAAAGGTCAAATAACTGTCTCAGCATGGTCTCCGTAAAGAGCAATGCACACTCACTACATCTTTGCAGAGCCTTTCTTCTTCACTGTCAATTCCACTTTCACCTTGTTGCGAAGGATAGAAAAAAGCACACAGATCCCGATTCACTCAACAGGTTGCCTTATAACATAACTGAAGGCGCTGTGTTTCAGCCGCCGCAGTGAGGCCAAATGGATGGCCAAGGCACTGGAGGCCACTGTTTATTTCCTCTGAGTGCTTTCTATTTGGTTTTATTTTATTGGAAGGTACAGAATTGAGTTGTTGAACAAAACATGGACAGTAAGAGATGGACTGAGAGAAATGCAGAGAGACTAAAACATGGAGGGGGGGCAAACAATGAGATGCAGTCAGATGCAGAGCTTGCTCTCAACTTGAAAAGGCATAATCTCTTTCTCTCACAAAAATCAAAAAAGTAAATGATGAAACAGCTTTTTGAAACTTGAGCCAAACGTGATTATCAAAAAGGGATAAAACAGAACCAGCTGTGGAGAAAACACAGTCATAGTTTATTTTTTTGGGTAACTCTTTGTGGAGGCAGCTTCCACAGCCAATATAATTAGACCCCCTTCTGAGCACACTGACCCGTTGTTCTCATGTTGCCAAATAACGAGCATGCAGGGGAAGTCATTGGTCAGTAAGTCGCCTGTCAAGTCATTAAGTAATCATTAACTAATCTCATTTAATCGTGACCTCATCACCCACCCCCTTCTATCACCCAACCCCCCTGCACCCACCAGGGCCAGTGTTGTGTACAGATTCTTTTAGTGACATTACAGATACAGATAATCAGTGCCGATACGGTGGGCGAAATATTACCACTGTCTGCTGTAGCAGTGAAAGGGCTATCAATCAGTATCAACTATTGTGTTCATTCATTTTTTAGATGAAGTGATTAATCAATAATACGTCACAAAATGATGGCATGTCAGAGCACACAGGGATGTCTTTCAAATGAGCTCTTTCTTCCCGACCAACTGTCCAAAACAACCAAAAATATATTTAATTTGCAATGATGCAAAACAGAAAAGCAGCAAAACCTCACATTTCTGAGAAGCTAAAAAAAAAAAAACCTTCTGTACAAATTTAAGGAAGCATTTAAGCTCTAAACTTGCTCACCGAAAACATTTGCAGATACTTTAAAAGTTGACCTTGTTACACTTATTTGAAAATGAATTTGACAGTAACTCTGCCATCTGTTAAAAAGGCCTCTGTTGCAACTAAGATCCACTGTGAGAGAAAGATAGTGGCTCTTCCTCTCTCTTGTCTGCTTCTCTTTGTTTCCACTTGTACAATCACATTGTTCTCCATTCTTCCACATCACTTTACTTCCCCAAACGCCACTTTTGCTTTTGTCTCTCTGTTTTAGTTCTTCCCCCACTCTCCCGCATGCGCACGGCCTTTCTTTCTCCCGCCTTTCCTCTCATCTCATCCGCCTTTGTCAGCAGTCTGGACGGTGTCTGCAGCACACACTTCTCTTTCTTTTTCCTTATAAGGCTGCTTTCATGCACTCTATCTTGCTTTCCCCAATCCCCCCGCCACCCCCACAACCCCTCCCACCGTGTTTTCCGCTTTCAACCTGCCAGCAGAGGTAGAGGAGTTCTCATCCATCTTCAAGCCATACTTTGACACGCCTGGATGTTAAATTAAAAACATATAGCTCAAAAGAAGTGGGTCGTATGCACCTAAAGTGTCCAAGACACAGCTTAGAAAATGAACATCATCCATCAAAAGCTTCCTTCATCTTCGCCAAAGCTTGGTGATGAGAGAGCGCGGTCTGACATCAGCCATATCCATAGCCAATTATAGGGGACGCGGAGTAGCCAGCGAGGATGGAGAAGTTGTTTTCTTCTCAAAACATAAACTTGCGAGAGTACACGAATGCATATGCATGCAAACATGAGGAGAGAGACACAAAAACAGTCAAAGAGACACCGACAATAGACCTTTTTCACAGCAGACATGTTGACATGTCATAGTAGGAAAAGCACAGGTTTGTTCAAAACCATTAATTATGGCTGCATTCCACTTAGGAGAGACCCTGGTATTGTGCATGCTGACTCACTGAAATAGCTTCCTGGGACACTTGATGGAACTGAGCTGGGCTTTTCCTACTATGACAAGTCAACATGTCTGCTGTGAAAAAGGTCCATTACACTGGTTTGATGTGTGGTATTCAGATTGTCTGAGGCCATGTCCACACGAACACGGGTATTTTTATAACCGTGACTTTTTTTTACGTGGTTCGGCCTTCCGTCCACATGAAAACGCAGTTTCAGGGCACTGTAACCGAACATTTTTGAAAACTCCGGCCAGGGTGAGCATTTTCAGAACCGCCGGTTACAGTGTTGACGGGTGGACAGTATAACCGGGTTTTTTGCTTTGCGACGTCAGAGTGTGCGCCGTTATCCGCTGTGTTTGACATCATATTGTGCGCCGCTAACTGCTTTGTTGATGTTTGTTGACGATTCTTTGCAATGGCGAATGAGTAGGATGTAACTTTTTTCTAGGCTTCTGATTGGCCAAGGTGACTTTACGATTTGGGTTATATCGCCGCCTGCTGGTGTGGCATGCTCTTGACAGCGTGTTTTTGCGTTTTCATGTGGACGGAGATTTATTTTAAACCGAGCATGTGTGGTTTGCATGTGTACGGACAAAAAACTCTGGTTATAAAAATACCCGTGTCCGTGTGGACTAGGCCTGAGTAACGGGCCATGTCTCTTCTTTCTCTGGAGATAAACTTCTAAGAAGTGATGACACTCCCAGACTTGTAGAGCAACACTGTGTGTGTGTGTGTGTGTGTGTGTGTGTGTGTGTGTGTGTGTGTGTGTGTGTGTGTGTGTGTGTGTGTGTGTGTGTGTGTGTGTGTGTGTGAAAGACATAATTTGTATTTTGCCCATTTATTAGTCCATAGATCTAAACAGATGTGATAGATGGACTCTGTGTCTGTATAGGCAATACATCCTTGGAGTAGTTATTGTACAAGCTTGTAGCTCAAAGCCATATAGCTGTATTCAAGATTATGTAATTGTTTCTTCTGGTCTTGATCTAGGGTTGGGTCATGTCTGTAGATTATTATTGTCAGGAAGTACCTTGATTGGTCAGGTATTTTCAGTTGCCTGGTTATCAAAAAGCAGACATCCCTGTCTGGCTGATTTATCCACGAATCAAGAGTTTATTCATAAAAAAAGTACCATATTATGATTTACAGCCTATCCGTATCATGATATATAATTACATACATGATAGAGGATAATATCCCTCAGTCTTAAATGTGCCTTGATCTTTAATTCATAAGATTTAAAGGAAAACTGGATCTATGGCCAGCATAATACCCCAATGAAAGTCACATTTGTGGAGTGTTCTTCCACTGCCGTTCAGAAAACAATCTAGTACACGGTCCGTGATTATAGTATGTTTATTTTCACAAGGCTCTTAATCTTAATCTAATTTTAAATATCTCAATGAGAAAAGAGATGGTTGTTGTGGTATATTCTGTGGTAAGTGGTTTCGTCAGTAGATTGGTAGGCAGTGAATCAGAGAAACACACTTCTTTGGCTATGGAGTCCTTGCAATCTCTCGTGTGGTGCAGATTGAAGGAAGGTAGGAGATGGCCTGGAGAAGGATGAGCAAAAAGCAAAGCATTGTTACGAGTCGGTCCTGAGTCCTGACGATGTTTGTTTATGGTGCAATTGGTGGTTTGGTGGAACCAATTTTTGTCCTTTTTCCTAAGTTATTTGTTCACACCAGATGAAAGATTTGGGACAGTGGTGGCCTAGGGGTTAAGGATGCGAGCTTGGGACCGGGAGGTTCAAATCTGGGTGGAGAAAGTGAAAGATCAGCACTAGTCCCTCCCTCATTTCCACCACTGAGGTGCCCTTGAGCAAGGCCCTTAGCCCCAACTGCTCCAGTGGAGCTGCTCAGTGGCCAGCAGATCAGACTGCTGTTGTACTGGGCAGCTTCCAGGTATGAATGTACAACTGTGTGAATGCGACAGGTCATCTTTGCAAATGAGAATGTGCTCTCAATCAACTTACCTGGATAAATAAAGGTAAAAAAAAAAGATGATTTTTAGGAAGTACCGTAGTATTAATTTTTGACCCCTAGACCCTGTTTACACGTGCATGGTTATTTTTTACAAACCCTTACCCTTCGTTTGTACCCTTCGTTTAAACGCAAACGGAGAATTTGCCTCTGAAACCGAGTCTTTCTAAAAACTCTGGCCAGAGTGCAGATTTTGGAAATCTACATTTGCATGTAAACTGAGACAAACGGAGGTTTAGGCAGCCGAGAGAGAGAAAGAGGAGGTGATTTGTTGCTGTTGTTGCTATTTTCGGGATTCTGATTGGCTAACGTGGGCTTGAGCTTCTCGTTACACTGCCACCTACAGGTCTGCCGTGCTCTTGATGGCATTGACGGCATATATATACACTGGTACGTGTAAACGAACACTTTTCTGAAAACTGACAGCTGTGCACGATGTTATTTTTTGAAAACGGAGAGGTTGAAATGTCCGTTTATGAAAATAGCCGGCCATGTGTAAACGTAGCACTAGTCATTAAGAATCCTGTCTGTTGTATCTGCATGTTTACTGTCTGAATGTCTTAAAATGGTTCACTGGAAAAAGAACGATAACCCAGCAATTAACTTTCAAAATCGTGATGTGTCTTCGCTCTGACGTACCCTCTGACCCTGCCAGCCAAAATCAAATCCTGTTTGCATATGAAAAGTGACAGGAGCTGGGGGAGATGACTGACGGATGGCAGGTGAAGAAATCACAACCACAACTTGTCAAAGTACTCCGGACAACAGATAAGGCTCCTGAGGCTAACATGCTTATATTACAAAATCAGGCATTACTTCAAGAAAGATTAGAACACCGGATTGTGCTATGGTAAACAAAGTCCTTGATACTGCATTTATTCATGATTAATTAAATATTAGAGGGTAGGTTAACTCTGTGCCTGTAGAGCTCTTAGGGATTCAGTAATTGCTCCAGGGCATTTAAGCAGGTGGAATATTTAAAGGACTACCCAAAGTCCTCTCTGTTTGCCTCTATAACCACTCAGCTGTCCTGTCATTCAAGTAACATTTATCTTTGAGTGTATCATCTGTAAATAACCGTCTGAATCCTCTGAGACTGATCCATGAATTATTACTTATTTCTCATTCAGGTCAAGAAAGTTCTGTCAGGCTGAAAGATTAAAAAGATTGCGCCGTTAGTTGTCAAATCTGACTGCTGGTAATCCTGGTGATCTATTCATTCAGACTCCACAGGGACAGTCTCTCTCTCTCGCTCTCTCTCTTGCTCTCTCTCTGCTGCCGGAGTTCCGCGCTAGAAGACTGCGCTGTCATCCTTCAGTATCGATCTGAAAGTCCTGGGCTGCCAGATTGCTTTCAGCAGCCATCACCTCCTCCCATCATAAAGGAAAAGCTGCACAGATTTCACTCTGTTTTAGTGGTTAAACTAGAAGAAAGATGGCTGAAGGAAGCAAGGCAGGGTGCTCTCAAACTGAGAAGGCACGATCTGGATTGACAGGGAATGTGCAGATTTTTTAATTGATAATTGATGATTTTTGACAGGATAAAAAATATTCTTCCTCTCTTTCTCTGTCTTTTCTCGATTCCTCTGTTCAGCTTTAATGCTGACAGTGTCAACAGTTAACCATTTATTGGGAACTATGTCCCCTTTTCTGTCTCTCCTATTGGCTGTTTCTTCCTCTCGCTGTCTCTTTCTCCATCTCCTCACCACTCTCTCACACATACACACCTGAAAGGACACCAGCAGGACTAATTATGGACCAACAATCACTCCCCCCACACCTAGCTCCACTCCGCTCCCGACTGCGTAACAAATTCATTGGCACATCGCTGCCACTGTTGTAAATCAATCTGACAGACTCGGAGGTGAGCCGCTGAATACAATTATGCGCCATGTGCTTGTGCCGCAACTTGTACTCACACAGCAGTAAACAGGCTATCCAGTTGTTAGATGTCCCTATCCATCTCCACGGTGGACTGTTTGATGTTCAGAGAGGGACCGCAGGCGGCGGCGGAGGAGGGGGGGGGGGGGGGGGTGGGAAGGCAGAAGGGCAGGGAGATATTGGAGGCTGGGGAGCAGCGACAGGCGATTTGAGCTGGGGACCGTTGGTAGGTGAGGGTGTAGACAGAATGGATGGATATATTAAACAGAAGGAAATAGGTGCTAAGGGTATTGTCCAGATATGAGGGTTGCAGCTGGAGTGCGGTGGTAAGATGATGCATTAGCTCTAAGGTACTGAGAGCTAGGAGCCACAGAGCCGTCAAGATGGCGGTTTGGATTTGGCTTATTGAGATTAAAAGTGTTAGTAGTAGCGTTAGTTGTAGGGCTGCTCGATTATGGAAACATAATATAATCACGATTATTTCGGTCAATATTGAAATCACAATAATTTAACACGATTACTCGTTGACTGCTGGAAAGATGTTGCAATTATTGAACTTCAGAAACAGTGGAAAAAGTTAAATAAATCAACAGTAAAAAAAAAACACATACAACTGTGAACTTTGCGTTAATACTTTTCCTATTGAAACTTCATTTTTTCATTCAGAACACAAGAGAAAATAAGAGTTTACTTGCAAAACGTAATGAGCTAAATAATTGTTTTTCTCGATTATTCTGTTTTTGTGATCATTGGGAGCCAAAATCATAATCACGATTAAATTTGGTTTAATTGCACAGCCCTAGTTTGTTGTATACAGTAGTTATCGTCAGTAGCGGTATTGTAATCGGCATTCACAGTTGGGATAATAGTTGTATTGCAGGGACCGTGTGTTGTAGTAAAAAAGCAACCAACGCAGCACCTGGGGCCAGGGGCGTCGCACCCGTGGGGGATGTGGGTGTTTTAACACCCACACTTTTCCCGGTGAGAGGGTTCAACACCCACACTTTTTCTGCAGTTTTTCCGCAGTTTTGCACAAAAGCCTCGCGTCGAACTGCCGCCCGTAGCTACGTCGTTGTGTGTAGCGATAGCAGCAACGCCTGTTTTTCATGGCACGGTGTGTACTTCGCAATCATCCCGCTGCTCCGCGATCGCTGTCTGCACCCTGTCATCTCATATACCCAACGATATAAATATCCAAATATGGCAATTTCCTTTTCATCAGCAACCAATCGTGAAAGTAAAAGGAAAGCTCTCTCCTCTAAATGCTGTCGGATCCAAATATGTGATTCAAAAAGTGGGATTTGATTCCAACGTGACAGAAATTCATAGCCTACAATACATATCATATATTAAATACTTAGGTGTCACATATATATTATTCTAATATAATTACTATACAATACTAAACAAATCTGTAAATGTTGGGATCCTAAGTGGTTGTGAGTACCTCAGGCTGTGGCAGCCGGATCCATGTTTAACTGTCAGTAGAGCTGCTGTCCCCTCTCCTAGGAGAACTACCAGCTTCTCTTCTGGTGTTAACTTTGGGAAGTTTTATTTTTTGGGCTATTTTTCCAAGGTGTAAATCTCTTAGTGAAGATAGTTTTTCCCAGTGGAGGAGGAAGTGCACCTCTGTCTGACTCGGTTGGTGGTCACTGAGCCTGTATTTAGTATGGATGGTAACTGCACCTTTTTAACTTCACTAGCAACGTTAAATGAAAGCTAATATGTACGAGTAATTTCCCATGTAAGAAGTATAACGTTCTGTAACATTAGCTACATTATAGCATTCATAATAAACGGATCATAATATAATTACGTATGTGGTCAGATCTAAACATTGGGTATAGCCAGGTGAAAATGTCTTGTTGACATATAACAGTAAAAGACTTAATGTAAAGGTCTGAATGGAACCCATTTAGGCTACCCATGAGCATTAATACATAGAGGCAGGAAGAAGTGCTTTAAACCAGTATTGATTATTGAGTGTATTAAACCAGTATTATTATTGCAGAGATGGGGTTTGGGGCTGAGTCAATGGGACTGTTTCTGGGGGATGAGTCTGAGGGAAGAACAAGGGTAAGGAGAATGCAGAAGACAAAAGGTAGGTAAAATAAAAAAGTGAACCCCCAGAAACAGTCCCACCCCAAACCCCATCTCTGACCCAGCCCCAAACCCCATCTCTGCAATAATAGGCTAATTAATAAATGCTGGTTTAAAGTTGTTCCTGCCATGTATTAATGCTCATGGGTAGCCTATGGGTTCCATTCAGACCTTTACATTAAGTCTTTTACTGTTTTATGTCAACAATACCAGCTGTTGTGCTATTTATGCAAATTACCACATACGTCGTTGCCCATGTTAACAAACAGTACGACACTGTCTCTCTACACAGAGACTTTAAACGCGAACTTATTTTTCGTGCACTGGATCAAAAAGACAAACCTATATACAGGCTAATTTTATATCTTGTATGTTATACATTTTGTTTGCATTGTATCCATTTAAACGCAACTTTTTTTTTAGGTGTGTTTTTATACTTTTCTAGTATCACTCATTTAAATGGGAAGCTTTTTATATCTTGTATGTTATACATTTTGTCATTGTATCCATCATTTTTATTGTTAATAAACAAATCACATCCATCCCCCTCACTTTTGAAAAGCTTGCTACGCCCCTGCCTGGGGCGTCAAGAAAACACAACTTACTTTTAAATCACATCACAATAAATCAACGCTGACGCATTTCGGCACAACGCCTTCTTCAGAGCGTTTAAAATAATCAGGTTCCATTCAGTGTGATACATACAATGACAGAGTGACTACAGCTGGGAGTTGGGGCTTAATTCTTCAACATCAAATCATCCCATCCCATTGTTCTAAAAATACAGGGAAAGCACATGTGATTCAAATTCCATGACATATAATCTAACATAAAGTTCTACAGCACATCATTTCTGGCAATTGAGACTCTACTGTACGTTGGTTGGCATTAAGAAGACATACGTATTTCAAAAAGACAACCTATATACAGTATATAAAGACTAAGGCTAATGGGTCAGAAATGTTTCACCTCATTCTACAAGTTGTTTTGGTGACGTTTGGTGACGTTGGCAAATTGGAGCAAAGAGCGGTCTTTCATGATTCTGAGAACTGTAAACATGGCAAAGCCAAAGAGGAACGGTGTTGTGCTGCCAGGTGACTGCGAAGTTGGTCCCTGGTCCCTTGGGCACCAGCTAGGGCAGTCGTTTATTGGCTAAACAACAGCCTTGTACCTGAAAAAACATTTAAATGATGATGATCTGAAAAGGACCACAACAACTGTAAAAAAAGACAAAAACCTTTAGGAAAAGATTATAAAAACAGTATATGTATATTCTCCAACTTTATAGTGATATATAGCAATGCAGTTTAGGTTTTAACTGGTGCTCTAAACCAGTGGTTCTCAAACTTTTTCAAAATGTCACCTTTTTGGTTGTTTCTTTAAAAAATACCCCCTTCTCATTTTTGGTATAAAAGAGGAACAGTACAGGAACAAAGATTTACTTCAACAGCCAACAGCCTGAAAAAACATTTAAATGCTGATGAGAAAAGGACAACAACTGTAAAAAAAGACAAAAAACCTTGGGAAAAGATGGTAAAAGAATCTCAAGTAAGGCAAGAATAGGTCCAAAAAAGGCGACACAAATGTCACATTTTTGGTAGGAAAAAAAAATTCTACATAAAGAGGAACAAATGTTCTGGACAACAGCCTTGTAACTATTAAAGATTTTGTTAAATATCTCACGTACCCCCCGCACTTTTTCAAATACGCCGCACTTTCGCCGCATAAATTGCCGATTTCCACGCAAAATATGCGGGGCTTGCATGATTTCATAATCCCTGCATTTTCGTTGCAAAAAGTCCCATATAGCTTAGCAGAAAGTTGAAAAATGTTGCGTTTACTTCACACAAGAGCAGCCATTTTCCCCTGTTGCCATGGGAACGTTATGAAGTGACGAAATTACACAACGTGAACATCATCGAAAAGCAGGGGGTTGGGGGAATCACTTTTTTTCTCTCTTTTTCATCAAACCCCAGTTTTTGCAAGTTCCTGCAGTTTTTGCAAGTTCACTCAATTTCATCGCATAAAATTGCATAAATATCCCACATATTCCATCGCATTTTTTAAGAAAACGTGCCGCATAATCAAGGATTTTTGCCCGCAGCAATCACAAAAACACGCCGCATTTTTTTGGACGGACTGAAAAACTTGTCAAAGTACCTTTGTAGTAAAAGCACAGATAATTAAATATAGTTTAAAGAGCAATTAAGATACAATTCAGATAGATATATATATATATATATATATATATATAGGGAGAGAGAGAGCGAGAGACAGAGAGAGCGAGAGAGAGAGGAGAAATATTCACTAGAAATTGAAAGGTAACCCAGAGATGAGTTGCGTGTGATGCTTCTTGGCTCTGACGTACCCTTTGACCCCGCTAACCCCAGTCAGATCCTGCCTCCATACGAGGAGTGACATAAGCTGGGGGGAGATGATTGGCAGCTGGCAGGTGGAAAAAAACACAACAACCACATCATGCAACTTGTCAAAGTACTCCGCACAACAGATAAGTCTCCTGAGGGCAACATGCTTATGTTACAAAATCAGGCATTAGTTTGAGTCGGGTACGTTCACAAAAAGACCCTAGGTTGCATTTTGGCGAGAGTTACGCTTTAAATCCGTCTGGATCCACTGAAATGGATCCATGAATTATTACTTATTTCTCATTCAGGTTAAGAAAGTTCTGTCAGGCTGGAAGATTAAGAAGTTTAAGAAGTTAGTTTGTTTGTCAGAACTGACTGCTGGTAATCCCCCTGATCTATTCATTCAGACTCCACAGTGACTCTCTCTGGCACCGATGATAGAATACAGGCTAAAGACCAATTAGGACATAATTCTGATATATAGAGGAGAATGTATTCATAGAGCATAAACCAGATAACGGTGGATGGCAGTGTTCCCAGGAGCAATTAGAAACAGCTACTAGTTTGTTCCCAAAATCCTTTTGAATCATGGTAAACCTATTGATGACGATAGTACTGTTGTGATCCCATAATGTTGCAATAAAATATGTTGTGTTTTTTTTTAAATAATTCATTCTTAATATTCAGTGGCATAATAACAATGCTTAATAAGAGAGGCAGATCACACAGCATCTAGAGCTTTAACAATTCCAATTAATTGCCTCAATGTCTCAAATAATTGCAATTAACAATATAATTGTCTCTTTCTTTCTTTATTTATCACTTTTTTAAACAAATTAAAGTTTTGAATAAATTACATACTTATTATGGCTATATCACTGTTATGTGACCCAGATAATAACAATAATAATAATAATAGTACAGTCTATGAAGTAAACAACACCTTTTTCATTATCATAAAATATTTTTTCTAACTGTATCCCCCCCCGGTCATTTTTTTTTTTTATGAACGTGTATAGGGTCAAGTGCCAACAACTAACAATAATCGACCAATAATCACTTATATAATTACAATTTGGCACATCTAAACAAACTCAACAATTAAATCAATAATTATGCTATGCCTCAAGACCTTAGCTAATTAGGGGTGGTACGGTTCACAAAACCCACGGTTGGGTTCCTGGCACAGCTTTCGGGTCACGGTTTTCGGTTCTGTACGGTTCTTGTTATTTTTTCTTTTAATCTTTAACACTCTTTTACACACACATGTACTCATGCACAAACCGAATTTGACTTGACTTTAAGCCCCATTATTGGGACCATCTCTGAGGAAAGCTAGGTGAGATTTTGATACAGCAAGAGGGAAGACTGATAATTTTAACAAGCTTTTCATTTATTTGGCAACAAAAAGAGAACTTATGTGCCTTTATAGCACACAAAGATTGAAATATTACAGAATATAAATTGAAATAACTTGCATTCATCAAACTGCCAACTTCAGTGTAGCTCTTACAAAAATGGTATCCTTTAAAAGAAAAAGAGAGGAACTCTTAAAGCTCCGTCTTTTGAATAAGTCAGAATACGTAAAAAAAAAAAGTTGTGATTTCTTTTGTTGTGATTTCTTTTGTTAGTTCTTTTAAAAAGAAAAAGGAAACTTGTTTTGGAGAGAATAAAATTACTCTAGGCTGAGTTTTCCTAGTAACCTTACCAAAAAGGCTCAGGATGCTGCAAATGTTGGTATAATATGAAAATGGCTGGTGGATTTAAGACAAAAAATAATAATAATTTATGGAATTAATCAAATTTGAACATATGTGTCAGTGGCTTGTTGATCTTTTACATTGTTAGTTAATTTCCTATCCTGGGCTGGGACACACATTCATACGGTTTGATAAAGGACTTATTGGACTTTAACTTATCATTGCACTTATAATAACGAGTGTAGCTGTCCTCAATTTAGGTCATCGGGTTGTCTCATCTCCGTTTTTTTCCTGCATCCACCGTGTGTGTGTGTGTGTGTGTGTGTGTGTGTGTGTGTGTGTGTGTGTGTGTGTGTGTGTGTGTGTGTGTGTGTGTGTGTGTGTGTGTGTGTGTGTGTGTGTGTGTGTGTGTGTGTGTGTGTGTGTGCGCGCGCGCGCGTCAGTCGCGGGGGGGACGGAGCAGTAGCCCCGCCCTCTGCAGAGAGCCGACAGGATTGAAACAGCAGCCGCTTCAGTGGCTTTAGAGTGAAATAACGCAGCGTACATTGATGTTAAAATGTATACAGGTTGGCAGGACGGTCTTTCGCTGTACATTTGGTTGGTAACTTATCCACACCTCTTCTTTGGCGCTAAAGGGAAACACACTGTCTGAGGTCACACGCTCCGAACCGAGACAAGCGGACCGAAAGGTTTGGATGTTTTTTCATGAACCGTGCCACCCCTATGGATAATGTAAGCAATTAATTGCGGTTGGACAAAGAAACCACAATGTAAAAGAGTTGACAATTAGACAATTATGGAATAAAAATAAGCCTAACAGCATCTGTCGACAGGTAAAGCCTCTGGTGATGGCGTTGAGCGAGATGCAAACAAAAGAAGTGAATGTGTTGTTACATACTTTGAACAATATAAAAATAAAAAGCAACCATATTCCTCAAAAAAAGTTTTAACTTCAACTTTCTGTTGATGTAAAAAAAAAAAAAAAAAAAAAAAAAATACATAAAAACAATTGTAACTCATAATTGAATGGATTTTCTTTTTTCGTGGTACAGACTGTCTGGGATGACTTTCCCGGTTTACCCACACAAGAGAAGTAATAGTTATATTCATGAAAAGAAAGCATGTGTTGCATGCTGCAGACTTAAGAAGTAAGAGGACCTGATGTTGTATGAGTACAGGCTACACAGTGTGCAGGGACCAGGCTCCGGACAGCCTTGGAGCAGTGCGGGGGCGGTGCACTGTACAATACTGTTCTGGAATGTGTTTGTGGAGATTATTAAAAAGCCATATATTTTCTGCTGCAGCCCCACAGGGCCTGCTCTTACCTGATCTCCACACTGGCAGACAGGTAATGAAACAGGCCTCGCTGGAGATTCATAGCTGTGGAGAGCCAAAGCGATTCTCTCCCTCTCTTCCCCCCCTCCCCCCACTCTTCTCTCCTTTTTTTTAAATGTTTATTCCTCTCTGTTTTGGTTATGGTCTGTTAAATGTGCTGCAGTACATCTAGCTCAAGCACAGAATGCATGACCTCACAAGCAAACTAAATTTTCTTTTAGTCTGCAAAGTCTCTAATATCACAAACTACACATGCCATAATGAGCCACATGTGGCAGGTAAAGAGTCTTGTAATGAGCTGCTGAAAACCAGCAGGTTAGGTTACCAGTTAGCAGTGGTGAAAAGTACATATACTCAACTGTACTATAGTATATACTGTACTTAAGTACAAATTTCAGGTACTTGTACTGTACTTGAGTCTTTTTTTTTTTCATGCTACTTTCTACTTCTATTCCGCTACATTGCAGAGAGAAATATTGTAATTTTTTCTCCACTACATTAGCTTTAGTTACTTTACAAATTAAGATTTTTTGCACATAAAACACATGTAGGGTCATATCTTGCACCCGGCACAGCCCGACGCAAAGCCCGACGCAAGTGTCTTTGCTAGTTTAAGACCAACGCAGTTGTCAGTTTCCCGTCCAGCGCCAGCGTTGTTTAAATTGCAAATGCACCTGAGCCCTTCGGGCGTGCTGGTCCTACAGGGAGGTGTGTTCAGGTGCATTCTGGGCGTATTGCTATCTTGAGGCAGCGGGAAGCGATCGCGCCATTGACCAACAAAAACCTGGTCTAAAATCAGTAACGCAGCATTTCATGGTTGTTTTAATAGCAAATTAGTAAAATGCGCCTAGGCTCGTGCACAGCGCGCACACACTATGCTTGTTACACACACAGGGACGTGCAGCAGCACACAAATAAAAATTTGACGGTGCAAATCTGCCATCATAATAGCAATGCTCCAAGGTCCAAACGCGTCTGGCTTTTAAAGGGAATGGGAGATGATCTCTGATTGGTTTATTGCATGTTACGCCCAAAACACACCTCTGTTTAATGAAGAAACTAAGTACAACCCTTTAGGACCACGCGCCTGGCGCACGGACCCTTTTTTCCGCCATCAAACTAGCAAAAGTGGATTTGGACACGCCCTAAACGCACCTGCACCAGGCGCTTCACGCCGTGCGCTTAGATCGTTAAAATAGGGCCCGTAGTTTATAAAATACAATGTTTTATTTTAAATTAAACTACCCTACAATATACAGGCCTATAAGTCCAGCTAAAATGATTAGCCAACACAACACACTTGTAACAAACGGGGACCTTTAGCATTTTAGTATTCACTCTGTAGCACTTAGTTTAAAAGCATTTTCAAAGTAAGGGACTCACAGGACAGAAACTCCGCTAGGATTCAAGCCAGCGGTGGTACATCTAGCTCTAGAGGTGTTGAAAGTAACCACTCAGCTATGAGAGGCACGCAGCTAATAGCTTGTTGATATCACAAGGTAGACCGGAGGGGATCAAAAGGGAATAAGTTTGGGATGGGATAGATGGGGCAACATAAAGCTGAGAGGAGGGAAACTTTTTTTTGCGAACACAGGATTCGCCGAAGGGTTGTATTCCTACTCCTCCATCAGTTCCAGCACTCATAATCCCAGGTTTGAGGTCGAGCAATTTGGACCAAAAATGAAATTTCAGGCAAGAAAATAAGTTTTGTGTATGAAATTGGAGAGCTGATGAGCTACCGAAAGCATGTGATGTATTCAGGTGAGCACCTCTGTCAAGACCTGGTTAGAAATGTTAGAGAAACAGGATGGATGGAATGAGGTGAGGGGATTTGTTGGTGGAGGGAGAGGTACAACACTGCTATGGGATGTGATTTTAACGGAAATGGAAGGCCGCTAATGCGACAGAAATAATTGTTTTTGGAAGATTTTTATTGGACTGTGGGCCAATATAGCTCAATGAATTCACTGGAATTGGATGGAAAACGTCGAGGTGTTGGAGGGGGGGACAAGATATAGATGGAAGAGTGGAAAGGAAAAGAGCGAAAGAGACTTTTGCACTACAGGGATCAATTACTAGCAACTGTGAGTTATGGTATTTGCTGCACCAAGTGCCATGTGGCTTTATTGCACTGGGACAGTGTTTGGAGGAAGAGGGAGATTATTAACCACACAGAAAGAGAGAGAAAGTGAGGGAAAGAAAGCGTCAAAAGAGAAGAGGGAGAGGCAAAGAAAGATGAGTAAACCTTAAGGCATCCTCTTCACTTCTCTTGCAGCTCTCCACTCTCAGAATTTCTGCTTGTCTTGCACTTTCAAGCGTGGAGCCCATTAAAGCGGATGACAGTGTATCTCACCACTGATAATCAACAGAGAGAGCCCATTTGCAGAGAAGAGACCCCGGGCCTTGTTTATTATGTACGATTTTTCTATTGAATCTGACTGTGCTGTAAATTTTTCAAAATGGGAAGGAGGTGCAAGTTAAGTAATGTACACAAGTAATAATCAAGATGTGTGCCGACAAGGACGGAACCAATTTAGTTTACAATTTATAAAAGTTCTAAGGGGAAATAAAAAGTCAATGTCACATTTCAAATTAAGAGCTCAACCCATACAGATCCAGTCATTAAACTCACTATGGATTCAACACAAGTATGAGTCAAATGAACTAATGGTGAGCTTTGGGATTTTCCAAATTAAATCATGTTATACCATGACAACTGTACAACATTGTAATGTAACGGCAAATCTAAAATGTGTTCTAGAAGCAAACATTTCATTTCAAAATGAGCTCATCCCTATTTAAAAACATTGCATACACATTGCTGCTGAGATTATTGTTGGGTTACAAAACGTATTGTCGTAAAATTATTGATTAATCATTTCCGACATTAAAAGTTTTCTCAAATACAAATATCATCTCATGAAGAGGAAAGCCATTTTACATATTTAATATTCCTAAAGGATTTAAATATATAGGATATGTCAAGAATAATCTATTATATCATAATTCAGGTTGCAACAAGTTCCAAGAATTGACGTGAATTTTTCACAAACCCCCAAATATTTGACAGAGAAGAGAACAGAGAAGCTGAAACCACAGAATATTTGCTTAATGAAACACTTGAATTATATAAAAGTGTCAATAATGTTCTATTGATAGACTTAGAGATTAACTGACTAATTGTTTTAGCACTAGTTATTGGACCCTACCACTGTATATATGACGTCTCGTTGCCCCTGGGTGTCAGCGTGTTTGTTTGGTAATCCCCTGCAGCCACGCCTCCAGGACAAATCCCTGCACAGTTATTGAACTTAGCAAACAAAGAGGCTGTGAATTATAGTCAGCCGGCCAGTGGCACAGCATGCAGCCACTGCTGTTTCCACTGCTGCAGAGTTATGAGTAGTGGAAACAATCACACCTGTCAAGTGCTCCCAAGACACCCCCCCCCCCACACACACACACACACACACACACACACACACACACACACACACACTGATCCTCATTTGACTTGGACGAAGTGCAGTAATGTGTTCTGTTGGAGTAGTGTAAAAAAGACAATGACAAACTGCTGGGACAGTTGAATGACATATTTAAAATAGCTATAACAAGGACTGTTGCATACTGTAACAATAGCATGCCTCATGGCCAGGAAGCATCAATGACAAGAACCATGTACATGTTAAAGTTTTTTTGGATATTTGTGGTTCCCAGAGTATTGATCCCAAATGATCTGTGTCATCCTTACCTCTTCTGTAGCGCGTCCATCAGTTCATAACTTCACTCAACCAACTCTTCGGTCCACTTCAGTGCACACAGTGAAAACTAATGGTTTGGTTTACTGAACATTTTATCTGGATATTCATGTTGCCAAAGTGATGACCTTCCGTTGGTCATCATCTCAACCAAGTCTGAAGTAGGTGTACAGCAGGCAAGGCTTCAATTAAAGAAACCTGATCATTTTACCTTACATCATTTTGGGAGGAGGCAAGGGAAGGCAGCTTCATTCGTATAGCACATTTCAGCAACAAGGCAATTCAAAGTGCTTTACATAAAACATTCAAAAGTGGTTAAGAACATTTACAAAGGACAAATAGGACACTTCAAATGTTGACTCTATGAATGTTGACACACGTGGAAGTTGGTGGGAGTTGTCAACAGACATTGAAAGGCCACTGAAGGCCGTTAAATGACTCCACTTCGCTTGAAAGAAAAAGTAAAGGACAGATGGCAGAGGGGTGGAGAGACACAGGAAGAAACGAGAGAAGTTTAGAGATGGATAATGATGATGGCGAAAGAAGGGAGTTAATGATTGGAATATACCCAGAACAGCATGGATAAAGACATGAAAGAGGAGCAGAGAGAGAAACAGAAAAGAGGGGAGGAAAGGAAAGGAAAGGAAGTCCGAAGGAGTTGGCGAAGGAGAGAGAAGAAGAGACGAGAACAGATGAGGAGAGAGATTTCGAGGAGTGTAGGGTACCGAGGTGGGTGAGGTCAGGATTCGACCCCGTGGCGTCCCATGGTAATTGAAATTAGGCGGGGGTGGCGGGTGGCGGGGGGCAGCGGGACCGGAGGAAACAGGCGACATGATAATCAATTTGAGGCTGAATCGGAAACATGAGCCACTGGGGGGGCTATGTTCCCCCTACCAGGCCTCCAGATGGCCCTGGCCCCAACCCTGTGTGCGCCCTGTCGGAGCATGCAGTGTGTGTGTGTGTGTGTGTGTGTGTGTGTGTGTGTGTGTGTGTGTGTGTGTGTGTGTTTGAGAGACAATACCATCTGCCAGGAGTGCAAGGGGAGTTCAACGAATGTATTTGCTGACACTAGGGGCGCAGGAGGGTATAGACATTATAGTGTGTGTGTGTGTGTGTGTGTGTGTGTGACACACATAGACTCAAGGATATGAACAGATTTCTGCAAGAAAGACCATTAACATTCATCTTTAAAAAGCCTATAAAAAACAAATTCCCCTGACTTTTCTTCATGTTAATGCCGTGATCCCAAACACCGTGGAGCCCTAGCACCCTTTATTAACAAGCTGCCAGTGAAACACACACTAACACCCTTGACAGTTTGTGAAGATACTAATGTGTCCTCATTTTGAGGCTAAAGT